>NC_057710.1:38444090-38459880 GCF_004010195.1 Chiloscyllium plagiosum
GTCCAGGAGGGGGAGGGAGGTGTCAGAGATGGTCCGGGTAAATTTAAGGTCAGGGTGGAATGTGTTGGTGAAGTTGATGAATTGCTCAACCTCCTCGCGGGAGCATGAGGTGGCGCCAATGCAGTCATCAATGTAGCGGAGGAAGAGGTGGGGAGTGGTGCCGGTGTAATTACGGAAGATCAACTGCTCTACGTAGCCAACAAAGAGACAGGCATAGCTGGGGCCCATACGTGTGCCCATGGCTACCCCTTTGGTCTGGAGGTAGTGGGAGGATTCAAAGGAGAAATTGTTAAGGGTGAGGACCAGTTCGGCCAAACGAATGAGAGTGTCGGTGGAGGGGTACTGTTGGTGTACAAGGACAGCCAGTTTCTTTTCTGCATCACCATTTCCAAATCTATCACATTTTAAGTAATAATTGCCATTTTGTTTGTTTCCTACTAAATAAAATCTCCTACCATGATTTTTTTCTGGTTACTAAATTCTTTACCACTAGATCGTTTTTCCCTCACTTTATAAATGGCTGACAACTTGTTAGATTGAAAGTCTGCTTGAGGATACATTCGGGTTCAGTTTGTTGCTATAACCTGACTAGATCTTTGCTTTCCTGAGAGCTCTGTGCGGGATACATTCTCTGGCATCAATGTCATTGCTGTGCTTGTTTCCTTTAGGGTATCTTTGGTTTCCTCCAATTATGTCAGAGAAGATAGTTTCTGAAAGCAGTAATCTTCTTCTTTGATATTGTGGTAGGTAACCTCACGTGAACATTCTGTATTCTTTTGGAGAACATCATAATTTTATCAGCTTCATTCGTGGACAGGATGAGTGGCATTCTGGTGCTGCTTCTTCTGAACAGCTGAACTGACAGGTTTCCTTATAAGTTTAAAACAAGAAAGGCCAGGCAATGTTTTTTTCAAGGTGGTCAGGTTTCCGTATTGGCTAGTTGAGAGTATGTAGTGAACATCACTGCTGATGCTAGCTGCCCCACTATCATTTGATGGTCCAAGGAATATAAATATCATAAAAACTGAGATTTCTGCCCTTCAATCAGGAAGAAGTTCCATGTCAGAGAGCTGCAGACCAATCTGATTTGGCACCAACTCTTTGATCACAGCAGTGCTTGAAGCTGAAGTGTAGGTTTCAGGGACTGCAGGCAGGTCATAAAAGTCCTGGAGGCCAGGACAGTACCATTTTAGAGTGAGAGTGGAAATGGGGCCTGAGGGGATTGGGATGTCAGTGGAGGAACTAGATGAGGGGAAGGGCGAGGGTGATAGGAGCAAGTGCAGGCATCAGCCCATGTGTCAAGGGGTGGAAGGCCGCTAGGGAGGCTTGAGCAGGATCACTTTCAAATATCCCTAAACCCCTGTCCTCTTCCTTCCAGCCTGAAAATCAAGGCTGGGCAGGAAATGCTCTTTAAGTGGCCATTCATTGATTAAGTAAGTACCTCCAATGAGATTAGGAGAAGTGAGCTGGCTAGTCTTGTTTGCCACACTGTAACATTGCAAGGGGCTGAGTTGAGCAGAGTCCCATGGCAAGGCCATCCAAGGAGCTTAATAGACTCTGCAGTCATACAGTCATAGAGTCATGGAGATGTACGGTCTGGAAACAGACCCTTCAATCATGCTGACCAGATATTATAACCTAATCTAGTCCCATTTGTCAGCACTTGGCCCATATCCCTCTAACTCCTTCCTATTCATATACCTATCCAGATGCCTTTAAATGCTGTCATTGTACCTGCCTCTACTACTTCCTCTGGCAGCTCATTCCATACATGCGCCACCCTCTGCATGAAAAAATTCCCCTTTAGGTCCCTTTTTCCCTCTCACCCTAAACCTATGCCCTATAGTTGTGGATTTCCCCATGCCAGGGAAAAGATAGTTTCTATTTACCCTGTCCATGCTGCCCCCATGGTTTTATAAACCTCTGTAAGGTGACCCCTCAGCCTCCGACGGTCCAGGGAAAACAGCCCCAAACAACTCAATCTCTCCCTATAGCTCAAATCCTCCAACCCTGGCAACATCCTTTAAACTAGAGGGCATATAAATCCAAATCGTTTATATAAATAAAGAAAAGTAGTGGACCCAACACCAACCCTTGTTGTGCACAACTGGTCACAGGCCTCCAGTCTGAAAAGCAACTCTCCACCTCCACCCTCTGTCCTCTACCTTCGAGCCAGTCCTGTATCCATATGGTTAGTTCTCCCTGTATTCCATGTTATCTAATCTTGCTAACCAGTCTCCGATGAGGAACCTTGTCGAACGCCTTACTGAAGTCCATAAAAATCACATCCAACACTCTGCCCTCATCAATCCTTTTCAAAAAACTCAATCCAGTTTGTCAGACATGATTTCCCATTTAAAAAGCCATGCTGACTCTCCCTAATCAGTCCTTGTCTTTCCAAATACATGTAAATCCTGTCCCTCAGGATTCCCTCCAACAACTTGCCCACCACCCATGTTAAGCTTATTGGGCTGAGACCCCTGCGCTGAGACCAGAACAGGTGGAGGTAAAATATTAAGAAGTTGAATTTTAATGAACGGTGTGGTATCCGAGTAACTGTAATCAAACCTCAGAAGTAATAGATTCTTAATCGTAAGTGAAAGGAGATGAATGTCGGATGGGGTCATCTGTTTTCAACTGACTCAAGGAAACCATCATTTCTACCAAATCCACCTAATCCCTTTAACCACCAGGTTAGAGAGACATTCTCCAGACATTGTCTTATTCTCCTCAGCTCAGAGCTATAGATTCCTGGTAAGACATCTGGACACCCAGTTCAATAATATAATCTCACACCACTTAGTTGAGTTTGATGCACTGTCATATCAGTAATTTTACTCCTTAGTTATGCTGTAATTTCTGTTCCTTTGCAACAGTATCACTTCAAAGCAAATATAACATGTTAAAGGGCCTTTATTATACTTAAAACACTTTTGTGGCAGTTACATGATAAAGTGGGGTGTTTGCATTAGAAGGCTGCCATTCAGAATAGCACCAGTGGCATGTTCAATTCCTACTCCAGCTGAGGTAGGCTCAGGACCTACCTCCTCACTCTGCCTCTAAGTGTGGAAGGCAAGGCAAATCGCCTTTGATGAAAAGTAAGAACAGCAAATGATGAAGCATAGCAGACAATGGGACAAGGATATACACACATGAATAAATGTACATAGTAAAATAGAAAGAGTATTAACATGAGTTGAATGCTGAGCACATAAACTTCTCACATATCATGAATGCACTAATATTTTAGCCAAAAGTTAAACTTTTTCAGCAACAGATGTTAAAAATGTATCTCACCATGGTAATAAAAACACACAACACAGGACTATTACTGTTACGAGTGCTTTCCATCAATATATCAATTCTTCAGTCAAACAGATGGATCAGCTCAAATCCTCAATCAAGGAAATTAATTTAGTTAAATAGCATTTACGAAATGAAATCATGGTCAACACAACTTCCATTGGAAAGCATTGTTTCAAAACGGCTTTGATTTTTATTTAAATGAAATATTTCAGCTTGCCTTTGTTGGCTGCAGCTATGGTATTTGCATTCTTGTTAAATACGAGTTTAAATGAACTGCAAAAAGGATGTTACATCAGAATTCAGTTAATTCTTCATCCACTGGAGTGGAACACAACAGATGTAGATCCACTATGTAATTGCTTGTCTGCTTTCTCTGGATCTGATTAACTTGCATTGCTCTTTTGTCAAAATGCACGAATAAGCAGCGTCCCATAGTGCACAGCATGGGACTAATCACTTTTACAGCCAAGCAGTTTTCTGCACCCTTACTCCTTACTTCATTGTTAATGCCACAGCTGATAACACTGCTGGGTGTACCCCCAGAAAGTCTACTCTCTTTCTTTTCCCCAAGGTCATCTGTGTGCTTCAAGGATGACATTTTTGTCATTTATTTTCTGGTACCCATGCTCATCAAGATGAGTGATGACAGTGTCACGAATAGAATATCCTGCTCTCAGTGACAGCATCCAGCATTCCAAAGTCAGGTATGGCACACATCACATGCAATTAAGAGTATCACTTTGACATTCCCATTTCCCACACTCTCTATCCTTATGGCTTCTCTGGGGAAGTTTGTCGAATTAGTGCCAATTAGTGCCGAATTTAAGGACACCGGGAATTGGATGGAGACTGCCTAAACTCATTTCACTTAAGACCCTCAACATTCATCAGGCAAAGATCTTCATCCAGTCTGTCTGGACTAAATTTAAACCCAAGTCCCAGAGGTGTTTGAGCACACATTGCCACTCAGCCTTATTTTAATTAATTATTTTTTAAAAACTCATTAATGTGTGAGCTGGTGAATAAACAGATTTATAAGCTATATCTTGTGACAGCACCTGGCACACCCTGGCCAAGTGAGGTATGAGCCAATATCAATATAGGCTGCCTGAAAAGTTGCCTGAAAAGTTGCAGTCTTGGTGTGTCATTCCACATGCCAGAAAGATAATGCCCTGTCTCTCACTGTAAATTGTACATCTTTTCAGCTGCAGTTAAACTGGATTTCAAATTTATCTTTAAACTCTCTGTTCTACCTACATACCAATTCTCTTGGGAATATTTGAAGCATGGGTGTATGGGTTCATTCAATTCCGCTTTGTAGTGACTTATGCATAAAGTAGTTTGAGATTTTATCTCCAATGCAAAGATACCATAATGGGCATTACCTACTACAGTGAACTTGCAGATACTATAAGTCAAAAAGCAACCCTGGAAACACAATTCGTATTTTGAGCAGCCTGAAGCAATGAAAAATTCCTACTCCAGTTACTGATACCTATTCACTGGCGATTTACATTGCACTTCTGCTGTAGGTAGCTCTCTGTAGCTTGCTGGGGTGTACACACTGCTGACCTGTGGTCCAGACATACAGAGGCAAGAAAGCTCACCTCTCAAGGGGATTTTTACTCATATAACATTTGAGCTCCTGCTATGAAAAAGCACTTGGTTTGAAGCTGATATCTCAGTCCCAGCATGGAATCAGATTACTGGCTACCCTGCTGGCTTCTATCAGCTATGACAAGGACCCTCACAATATGTGTTTTGTGTGAGCATTGCACCGTTTTGATGGTGTTGCAATGGGAAGAAATGTAAAGAGAAAATTAGACACTATTTTCAGCACCATTTCCTCAAATTAGATTTGAACTTCAGAGATACAACTCCTGCCAGCTGTACCATTAGCCATGTGTACAATGTAAAGCTCTTTAAAGTTGCCACCAATACATCCATGTTCTAAATCCATTTTTCCATACATTTATTTGGTAGTATTAAGTATATTTTGTCCATGATAGGTGTACTCTTTTAGACTGTGATAATGCACAGTGCTGCAGCTTCTTCTTGTTCACTGAAATTTTCTTTGCAGGTTGTCTTTCAAGATGTACAATAGATCAGTGTGCTTTTCTCTTGTGAATTGTTCTTTTCATTTGGTCCTGCACATTTTAAGCAGTAATTCTATTTGCAAAGTGGCTACACTATGGATAAGCTCTTCCAAGTTCCAATGCAAGGCATTTGAGCCTCAATCTATGCTTCAATATCCATGAAATTAGAATACATTTGTTTAATTCCTTGTAAATTGAATCCTGTGTTCTGGTAAACCAACTAATAAAAATGATTCTATCTTTGGTATTTCTTTCAGCATTTTATCATTTCTTCCTCTGCTGAAGATTTTGCTTTTATTTATTCACACATGAGATATGAACATCATTGGCTGGCCAACGTTTATTGCTCATCCCTAGTTGCCCTTTAGAAGTTAGTGGTGAGCTGACTTCTTGAACTGCTGCAGTCCATATGCTGTGAGTAGACCCACAATGCCCTTAGGGAGGGAATTCCAGGATTTTGACCCAACGACAGTGAAATGTTTTCCAAGTCAGTATGGCGAATAGCTTGGAGAGGAACTTGCTGATGGTGGTATTCCCATATATCTGCTGCCTTTGTCTTTCTGAATGGAAGTAGCCATGGATCTGGAGATGCTGTGTCTTGGTTAGGTTTTCGTTAAGTTGGAAAACCAGCTATTTGGGTTGAAACTTTATTGCTGGAACAGCACAGCAGGTCAGGCAGCATCTAGGGAACAGGAGATTCGACGTTTCGGGCACAGGCCCTTCTTCAGGAAACCAGCTATTTGGCACTTTAACCCAGTAGCAGTCTTCCGATGGGAACATTGACAGACTATTTGATCATAGGAGATGTGGTAAATGAGTTAATCTGTCTTTTCCTGATGTCCATCTCCAGAGATTTTCTAACATGGTCACTGACTGAAGATCTGGAGTAGGATTCATGGCTTGTTTTTCTCCTCCTTCCCTTCTAGGGCAGCAAAGTCAATAATGAACCCACAACTGCTGCCCTGGTAACATTATCTGACTTTATAATCAACCTAAAGATCATGTAGATACTCAATTATGGTGAGAAATAAATGAATAGGAAATTAGGTTAAGAGTTTTGATAAGAAAATTCTGTTTGCCATTTGAGTTATGTTAAAACTCTGCCAGTTCTGTGTTAAAGAGGCCAATGCTCCATAAATTGTCAAATGCGTATGTACCTGCCCTGCTGTTGAAGTGCCTGTGGGCTTAACATCTCTTTGGATCTGTAGCTCAGGATGATTCGACACCCAAAAGAAAGAAGGGCAGAAGGCTGACCAAAAAATATGTTTGTCTGATTCTTTAAATGCTTATCTTGTATATTTCAGATCATTCTTAAGTTTTGTTCTGAAATTCAAACTTTATCAATGATTACAATATGTCTAATTTTATTGCATTGAAGAATCAATAAGTAAGTGAAACAGCAAGTGGTTAGCACTGTTGCCTCATAGCGCCAGGAACCCGGATTTGATATGACCCTCAGCTGAGTGTCTGTGTGGAGTTTGCACGTTCTCCCCATGTCTATGTGGAATTCCTCTGGGTGCTCCAGTTTCCTCCCACAATCCAAAGATTTGAAGGTTAGGTGGATTGGCCAAGCAATATTGCCCTGGAATGTGCAGGCTAGGTCGATTAGCCATGGTAAATGCAGGGTTACAGGGTTGGGTTGTGTCTGGGGGGATGCTCTACAAAGAATCAATGCAGATGGGCAAAATGACCTCTTTCTGCAATGTAGGGATTCTATGATTCAATGTAAGTTTTAGCCTGTATTAAATGTACTGAGTGTGATAATCTCTGAAACAGCAATAAGAAGAGGTTTTACAGTTGACAGTGGTGTGCCTGCATTACAGAGAGTTGAAGTGAGGCAGGTTGTTACTTCTCATCAATGAGGATGTATACATACATGTGTATATAGCCATCAAATGAAGACAGGATTGTGTCTGGCTGTGGCACTCCGCTGACATTGTTTGGGTTAATCACCACTTGGACAAGATTCTGGAGTTTGATGCTCTTTATGAAATTCTGAGCAAGCTGGATTACCTACTTCAGAAGAGGAGGGGACAATTTTGCACAGTGATAAAATACATCTTTGATCCTCTGAATTCCTTCATTATGGTGCACACCTAAGATTTCAGGGGTTGGAGTCAACAACAAGCAAAGACAATAATGAAAGAGGGAAAAATGCAAAGAACAAGTTGCTCTGGCAATCGTGTTTACAGTTTCAAGGTGTGAGGAGAATGGCATCAGTCTTAAAGTCATAGAGCCACACAGCATAGAAACTATGCTGACCAACAAACACCAAACTACACTAATCCTATTTACCTTCACTTGGCATTTGAACTGCTCATCCAGATGCTTCCTAACTGTTATAACTCCACCACCCTCTCAGGAAGCATGTTCCATATAGCTATTATCCTCTGGGGGAAATCTTCTTTCCTCAGATCATGTCGAAATGACTTACTCCTCACCTTAAACTTGTGTCCTCTGGTCTTAGACATGTCTGCCATGGGTAAAAAGAGTCTCACAAACTAGCTGTCTATGCCTCTCTTAATCTTGTATACCTCAATCAAACCCTCAGCCTACTCTACTGCAAACAAACTCAACCTAGAAGGAGAGACACTCAGCCAGGAAGGAGTACAGAAAGAGGAAGGTGTCAAGAAATAAATAATAGCATAAATGGCTGAGAAACCTAGGTGAAGAACCACCTTGCAAAACAATAGCAAGTCTGAAAAGTGCATCAGGGAAAGCAGAGTAGATCATTTAGCAGTGATTAAATGATAGCAAATAATTATCCAACCTGCATAACCATTGGATTATTAACTGTTTTTAAGCTAAGGATGATATTTACAAATATTTAATGCTGATTTTAAAAGAAAAGGAAACTGTCGAGTCTAATAATTATTATTAAGCAACATTGACAAAGAAGGATTGCATTATCAGTGAATAATACTCTTTAGGATTAGCGTTGTTATGGCAACAAGAATAATGCCCAAATCTAACTCTGAAGGGGCATTATTAACCGACAAAGCACACATTCCAATTGATTATGACTATTACGTAACACTTCCGTTTAGAATTTTTTTTGTGTGTGCGTCTGTTTTCTGATGGGTTCTCTGTTTTCCAATAACTTGCACTTCTGAGGCAATCACATTTCAGTAAATTGACCGTGGCACTGCATGATTTTCCCCTTTGTGTTACTTCAGGTCTATCTGACCCCTCTGATTAAATGTCAAAGCCTGTCTGTGCTTGTGAAGAACTAACTCGGTAGAAAGCAGCAAACAGAAAGGTTCCTCCTTGACTCCATAAAAAAAACGAAATAAATTCCACTGGCATCTTGTAAATTTTTATTTTGCACAATGATTGCAGGTCCCATCTGCAACCCAGCTGTTATTGAAGGGAATGCTGGCCTCCTGCATTACAAATAGCATTCTGCAGTAATTGCTGGTGGTGGAAGGGATTAAATGTTGTCGATGAAAATGTGCACTAGCAATGAATATGCATTACAGTCAGTATGAAATGGCACTAGAAGATTAAAAACAAGGGGTTTTGTTTACAAGGATGAAGGAAGCAGAATGTCGGCTGGCCCAGAGCCTAAAGTGGGGAAGAAAAAACCTTTGGGCAAGGCATTAGGGAGAAAAAAACAGATGGTTTGTGAACCTTTTATTAAGCAGAAAATCATTAATCAAACCCAGGCTGAAAACAGCAGGGATTTTTTTGTGGCACCACATATTTTATTTATTTTTTTCAAAGCTTCTGTAAGAAGTAATATTTCAGATGATTAAAATCAAAATGTTGTTAATGTTCCTCCATATTTTAGGTCCAACTAATTAGTATTTATCTTTTTTTAAATCCAACATAACAATGGAATATATTGAAGTTGTTGTAATACTTAAAATGCACACATTTCTAATCCATATGTTTAACACATTTCATGTTCTGGACTTTTTCAAAGGAACCAGGTTTCATGTGCCCAGACCGGCAACCATTTGCAGTTGAACCTAATAAACGTACAACTAGTTTGCCAAAAACTTGAAGGCAATCGATGGCTGACTAGGGAATTCTGTGTAATGGTGGTGGATTGGAATGCTACATTGAGTTTTACACTTGGACCTGAGTTATGCCTGCATTAGATATGTGTTTATCTAGACTTGACAACAGTTAAACAAATGCTTCCTCTGTGCGTTTTTGTGTGTGTATGTATGTATGCATACATATGTGTATTGCTCTTACTAAAAGATACAGATCCTGTTAATCACAGAAATAATTTTAGCTAATTGCGAAGATGCCTTTAGATCTGTCTGAGCACAGGAGCTATAGAAAATACTGCATCACAGAGATCTCAACTTTTCCACTATTGTAATACTAATATTAAACAATTGAGACTTAATTCAAATGCTGGTGAAGCAAAAATTTGATTTTTGCTCTCTCTGTTCACCTTCTTTAGCAATTTTCCTCCTTTGTCTTCCCAAGTTGGACGGAATTATGTTGGCTTAGTCCCACTGGCGTCCACAGTTCTTTTCTAGGCTGGGGTAATGATGGAAGCTGCTGTACAATTATTTGTGGATGCCATTGTTTCTTTGTGTGATTAGGTACTTATCTTAGAATTTACATGCATTAGACCGAATTAACTGAGATTAGAAATATGATAGTATGAGAAACCAAACCAAACCTGCATGCTTCTATATCCAATACGTGTTGTTAATGTCTCAACAGTTTTCTCCTCTTCTATCCAAAAAAGCACTCACTCATATTGGAAGAGAGACACCATGAAGCCTTCAAAGCTTGTCCAGATGTGAACCAAAATGTTTCATGTCATTAGCCATTTGAATGTGGCAGTGGCTATTACGGATGAATCCTGTTTCTATATCAGGAGTGACTGGATATAGGCAAAAAAGGAGATTGTTCAACTTAGTTGAGCTTCTTTCACTCATGTGTTCATTATCGTGCCTCTACTGCAGTCTTGCTATGGATCAATGAATTCTGAATGGACCATGAGTAATGCTCAGGGCTTACCATAATGCACAGTGTTAGATGAGGCAGAGGTGGGTTGTAAATAATAAGGAACAAGTAAGCAAAGAGAGATTTATATAGAATAAACTTACTAGTGGCAGATTTTATTTCATATGGGCAAATGCAAGGTACCAAGACTGAGGAGATGGAATAAACATAAAAAATACATGTTAAAATGTGATAGTCTGGTGAACATGCATGAAACAGTGAAGTTTTAATAATGGCTCAATTAATATTTAATGCCATTTGCACAATAGTGATAACCAATAGCAATAAATGATGAATCCCGGTGGTTACTAGTTGCCTTGTACAATTGTTGAATCCATTTGGAATACCATGTACCATGTAATTGTGGCCAGTGCACTCCAGTTGGATATTTTGGACTTGGAGAGAGTATTGAGGAGGGAAACATAAACACAACTAGTATTCAAGATGGAACACCCAATTTATATCCCAAAACATTAGATAAAAATGTAAACAAAACAGGTAACACTGTTGAGGGAAGAATGTCAGCCAAGATAAATTGATGGACACATTCAAATAGTGCTATTGCTAATTTTACAGGCATCTGAATAGTACGATAGTTGAAGCCGCAATTTAATGTCTCAATGAAGAACATCAATTCATGGCAAGTTCCAACGTGAAATGGGTGGCGTAGTAAAAGTGCACTCTCAAACATGGATAGAAGTGTCTCAAATCAAGCTAACATTCATGCTGACTTGAATTAAACATAGCACACCATAGACAGCAATGTAGAAGGGAAGAGGCAGGGCTGATATTGATGAACTCAGCCTAGCACTGATCCACAATATTCTTCTGGAGCTAGAAGGTGCTGTTCTTTTGATATGATATGTGTAATCCCTAAAATACATCTTTGACCAATGAGATCTTGATTTAGAAATGGATGTGCTGACACATGAATTTGGGACTAACAAGTTTATGTTTGAAAAGGAATGCTTTTAGCAGCATTTTCAGGATTCTAAAGAAGCATAGATTCTTTAGAATGGAGCCTGATAAATCGTTCTCTGCAACCATAAACTCAGAAACCAGGAGCATATATTCAACATCTGAAAGAGAAGCTGAGCATAGAGTGGTGAACACATAGAAAAGAATGTCAAGGAAGTTATTGCCAATCAATTCAACAAAAAGATGTCAGTTCCTTGGTGAAAGAAGTAATCAATGTGTATCAGTTACAACAAAATACATTTTTCAATGTATCATTCCTGACAGAGCAATGGATTTGTGATATGTTCAATTTTCTGTCTATTAATTAAAGGACAGCAGATTGTTTGGGCTGCATTACTGTTGCATTGATACCTGAAGAAGGGCTTATGCCTGAAACGTCGATTCTCCAGTTCCTTTGATGCTGCCTGACCTGCTGCGTTTTTCCAGCAACACATTTTTAAGCATTGATTGCCACAGCCAAACTACAACATTCAGGCTGCCAGGCAAAATGTTACACTGGATCTTCAAATCCTTAAACTTACTCAAAAATATTGGCTGATTTTTTTTTAAACTTTGCATCTGCCCTTATTAATTGGCAGCAGTTATCCTGGTGGTGTACATCTCTGTGTTCTTTTGTAAAAGTGTGTAGCAGGCTATCTTTAGCTTTGCTCTGATCCAATAACTCAGAGCTTCCTCTTTCATTTTTATATCCCCATTCTCATACTCATGCAAGAATAGAATTTGGCCTCCATATTGTCCCTCAATTTCCACTGTCGAAGTGGGAATTAATGGAGTAAGAGGAGTAACTCTGTGCCTCATGTTTTCAAATCATTGTTATGCTTGGGTGCATGATGCCATTGTATTACAAGAAAAAGTGTCTTTGTAATGTAGAAATATATATAATAAATAAATAAATCTATGGTGTCAATAAATTAAATAACTTCGACAGGGCAGTGAAGGCAACTTTCAGCATGCTAGCTTTCATCGGTCAGAGCATTCAGTACAGGAGATGGGCTATCCTGTTGCAGCTGTACAAGAAGTTGGTGAGGCCATATTTGGATTACTGCATGCAGTTCTGGTCTCCCTACTATAAAAAGGGTATTATTAAACTAAAAAGCGTGCAGCAAAGATTTACCAGGATACTACCTGGGCTAGAAGATTGATAGGCTGGATAGGCTGGGACGTTTTCCTTGGAGGCTAAGAGATTGAGAGGTGATGTCTAGGAAGCCCTGTGAGAAGAAAATCTCCAATGTCCATAACGATGAGTCAATGATGTAATTTAATGACAATGCTATGGGTGTTTCCACAGAACTAGAAATAAATCCAATATGCCACATCCTTTAAAACTCACATGCTGCAAGGAATAACAATTATTAAGTATCTTTGTGACAATTTTAACAGCATTGTCTTACTAAAAATGCAGCTAACTGAAGCATAACAACTGTATTTCCAATGAAAATGGCGGAATTGATGGTGATTGTGAGTCATCTATTTCTTGGAGTGAAATTGTGTCTGAGAGGTTGAGATGAGCACATGTGAAATATATATGGGTATAGCAGTGTAGTTATTATTTCACTAGACCAGAGACCTAAACTAATACTTCATTCAATAAAGCTTGATTATTTTCCACAGATCTGTAAAGGGGCTAGTTGGAGGAGGGCCCAAAACACATTTGGAAAGATGTATGTTAGGTCAATGCATATGTGTTCCTGTCTGTGTGTTTTTGTGGAGGTGGATTAAATTTGTGAATTTACCAAGTTTAACCAACGGATCACAGATAAATTAATCTACTTCAGTAAAAACCAGCAATGACAAGTACAGCAGTTGTAAAATTTTGCTGTGTTCCCCAAAACCCAGGGACCCATTGGCTCTGTAGAAGATTACGATGCTTTTTAATTGAATTAATTACTTATTTCAGCATTAAAATTATATAATTCAATAAAAATGCACTTAGTCCTTGATGCTAAAATAATTACCTATGGGTTGTTGGATTTTCAAAATCTGCGGTTGTTTTCTCTGAACTAACTCTTGGGCAATGTTCCCTGTAAAATGCTGGGTTCTCAGCAACCCAAATGATCCCATGAAAACTGTATACATGTCAGCCCTTTAAGTTACTACCTGAGGCACATGTACATGAAACAATTTAAGGGGGCTGTGCAGTTAAAGAAATCATACACACTTCAAAAAAAAAAGGTACTTTGCTGTTGTGATGTGCTTAAAATCAGCAAAGTTGCATTTCCTACCAGCCTTGATAGGGGCATTCAGGCATAGCCAGGGACTGAAGCCACAGGTAGGTCAGACTAGGGAGAGCATTCCTCAATTGGCATTGATGAACTAATAGTGTTTTGACAACAGTTTTCATAGTCATGTTTCCTGTATTATTTTATAACTTGCTTGATTTATTAATGTTAATTTCCAAATATGTCTGGCACACTCATTTAGCTGTGTTCAGCCTTTGGTGCATGTCAGTGGGAAGGATTTGCTTTGTCCACAAGAAAGCTTTGCATTTATCTACTAGCTCAGATGCTGTGAAGATACTAACCATTGGTTCTTGCTAGTCTGGTGCAAAAGACATACTATTGAAGAAAAGAAAGGAGGGGCAATAAGTGAGGACAAAATATCTTGCTCAGGTACTCAAATTGTAAATGCAGCTGAGTTATAGAATTCAGTGGAAAGACAGACAATGTGCATAGATAGGCAGTCAAAAGGACCATGGTGGGAGCAGCTCCTTCACTTAACTGCCCCACGGAGCTGCAAAGTGAGCAGGTACATCAGTAACACCTATCCCAACAGGGAGCCAAAAAGTCAGAGCAGGACTGTGCTGTCGGGAGGTATGCCAGATTATCTTCAGCACTGATTGTTTATTCCTACAATTTAGTGCTTTGGAAGGTTCAGCAGCAAATTCCAAAGGAGCCCATAGGAAGTAAGCAGGCCAGGATTTCCTAAGTAATAATGAGAATTCTCCTAAACACAACCCTTTGATGAGGGAGGATTTGGCAGAAAATCCACACATGCTCCTCCCACCAGCCAGCAATTCTTGGCATCCTTCTGAATCTTAAAGGAATCAGGTTGTGTTAAATTTCCCGAATGCCTTCTTGAGGGATTCTTATGGCAGAGGTACCTCAGGGGCCAGATCAGAAGTGTGGTCCTAATGTGCTTTGTAGTGAAGGGATAGCTGCAAAGATCTATACTATCATCACATCAGAAATTTATACAAATGCTATGTATGATTAACAGCTTTTACACATAGTCTCTGCAGGTTAACAAGCTGTCCTTTTCAGTCTTTCTAATAATAGATGAAACAGGAATGAATTACTGGTTTTTTTGTTGTTGGAGATTCCACAATTCCTGAGTTTTACACCAGTGTTTCCAACTGGTCTGCTGATTTTAAAAACAGGTGCACCTGTAACACACAAGGGAATCTTGCAATGTAGCTCTCTACACACACTTTATAAAACAGTGGGAGTTCTGTTTCCCCCCAAACAGATGTATGTAACACACTGTTGGAATTGTGAGTTCCTGGGAATAAATGTCCATATGTTTATGTTCAAACAGGTGGGCCATTAGAAATTTACTAAAAATGAATCATTAAATGCATTGATTGAATAATAATTAGACTAATAAAGGGAAAGGTCATGTCAAAGTGAAAGCCATTCTTGCTATTGAACTCAAAAGTACTAATGTTTGAAAAAAATCTTAAAACATATAAATGCTGAACTCACTTGTGAGTTCTGCTTTCATTTTATCCTCAAACTTTTTATAGTGCCATGCATTATAGAAAGGTTGAGATAGACGTGTCGCTCTTACTTGAGCCTTTTCTTTGTTTTGGTTCCAATTTTTCCTGATCCTTGCTGATTTGGGGTGGACTGTTTGAGGAATACTACAGCTTGGGATCAGTAAAATTGTATTTTCTGATGCAATGTTCAGATTTTTGTTACGATGTGATGGCCGAATCTCCCAAACCTTGGACATATGGTCCTGGGATCACGAGGTGTACGGAGAATAATTTGGAATGGGAGTGCAATGACCTTATGAAATTCATCACGATGGACCACATTTAAAATTTCAGAGTATGGGGATGCATTTTGCTTAACAGTCAGCGGAAGTTAGAGGACCCTATTCTTTTAAAGTGTTGCTACACTTTTGGAAATTTGTAGTTGTTCCAGCTCAATGCTCCAATAAAAATAAGCTCATGTCCAAAGCAAGGTGGCAGAACATTCTCTTGCATTGTAATTTTGATGTTATAGTGATGGAGGGGCTTAGAGTATTTTAGACAATAGACAATAGACAATAGGTGCAGGAGTAGGCCATTCTGCCCTTCGAGCCTGCACCACCATTCAATATGATCATGGCTGATCATCCTTAATCAGTATCCTGTTCCTGCCTTATCTCCATAACCCTTGATTCCACTATCCTTGAGAGCTCTACCCAACTCTTCCTTAAATGAATCCAGAGACTGG
>NC_057710.1:38459971-38472305 GCF_004010195.1 Chiloscyllium plagiosum
TGTGGTCTCACCAGGGCCCTCTACAGCTGCAGAAGAACCTCTTTGCTTTTAGAAATTCTCGTGCGTATCTCTGTTTGGCTTGTCCTAGGATAAATGTGTTGGCCTAGTCGACATGGTGTCCTTCCTCATCTATATGTAACGATACTAGTGAGAGTAAGTCATGTCTTTTTGTGGCTAGTTGATGTTCATATAATCCCTCTTGTTATGAAGGCCAGCATGCTATTAGCCTTCTTCACTACCTGCTGTACCTGCATGCTTACCTTCATTGACTGGTGTACAAGAACACCCAGAATTCTTTGTACTTCCCCTTTACCTAAATTGATTCCATTTAGGTAGTAATCTGCCTTCCTTTAGGTATAGGAACTGAAGAGCAGCAAGCAAGGCAGGAGGGTACTAAACGGTGAATAATGTTTGCCCTATTGATAGAAATGAAGAGCATGTCTTTGGGGCTATGGTTATCTGTATGACATCAACAAGTTGCTGGTTTCTGCAACAGACTTTTGTAGGCAAGTTCTCATATTGACGAAAGTGGAATCAATGATTTGGAGATTCTCTCTGCTAACTGCAGTGCCTATAGACATACAGTCTCTGGAAAATACAGAGGACAAAAGAAATGTGGATGGTAGAAAAGAGAGTCTACAGAAGAAAAACAACAACTCCAGTCATCTGTAATAGCTTCACATGGGACTATCACTTACAAATTGGCCCTACATCCACAGTGACCAATGTTCAATCTCGAAGTGACATACATCCTGGTGCAGTCCATCATCTATGATGATGGATGGATGCCATCTGTATCATCAGATCTGAAAAGCGCAAAAATAAGATGCAGCTTTAACAATTATATAACCCCTCTCATGCCCCCCACCGTACATATTAAATACCAAATATCTTTAGTATAATCGGGATATAGGTTTGCTTACTGAGCTGGAAGGTTCATTTTCGGACATTTTGTCATCATACTAGGTAACATCATCAGTGAGCCTCTGGATGAAGCACTGGTGGCATGGCCCACTTTCTATTTATGTGTTTAGGGTTCCTTGGATTGGTGACTTCATTTTCTGTTGTGATGTCATTTCCTGTTGTAATGTCATTTCCTATTCTTTTTCTCGGGGTTGGCTAATGGGATCCAAGTCGATGTCTTTATTGATAGAGTTCCAGTTGGAATGCCATACTTCTAGAAATTCTCGTGCGTATCTCTGTTTGGCTTGTCCTAGGATAAATGTGTTGGCCTAGTCGACATGGTGTCCTTCCTCATCTATATGTAACGATACTAGTGAGAGTAAGTCATGTCTTTTTGTGGCTAGTTGATGTTCATATATCCTGATGCCTAGTTTTCTGCCTGTTTGTCCAATGTAATGTTTGTTACAGTTCTTGCAAGATATCTTGTAAATGACATTACAACAAGCAAAACTAATGTCATTTCTCAGTGCTTTGTTGGGAGGCTCACGATGATGTTACCTAGTACGGTGACAAAACATCTGAAAATGAATCTTCCAGCTCAGTGAGCAAACCTACATCTAGAACCTCAACCTGAGCTATAAATCTTCTCAAAATTCGTCAGTATAATGTCCCACTTGAAGTCTGGAGATGCATGGGAAAAGGTTTATAATATCACAAAGAATTATTGAATGCTGTATGTTCTCATGCTGTGGAGCTTTCCATGCATGCCTACACTGTTAGAGTCAAACTGAAGGCATGGGCTGAAAATCCATATTGGTTTTGGTGAGTTACTCACATCATGACCAGGAAGGTGTTGAAGCTTAACTTCGATGGTAGAGTTAGATAGTGTGAGGCTTCTGCCTTCTCAGCAATTCAACTCATATTAGAATTCATATTGATGCAATTTACCATTGGCACACTTTCATCTTCATGAAATTATGGAAATGCAGCTACTGTGGTGAAGCCAGATATGATACTTATTTTTGATGACTGAACAAGTTAATTTTTTCTTTATCTTTTAATTAGGTTTGGGCAATGCCAGTATTTGCAATCATTCCTAATTCCTCATGAACTGAATGGCTTGCCATTTCAGAAGGCAGTTAAGAGTCAAATGCATTGTTGTAGTCTGGAGTGAAGTGTCGGCCAGACCAGATTTCCTTGTTTAGAATTTTCTTAAAAGACATTCGTGAACCTGATTCGTTTTTTTGACAATTGATAATAATTTCATGGAGTTTCACCATTATAGAGAATAGCTTTAGATTCAGATTTTATTGTTTGGAGAAATTAAATTCCACAAGCTGCCATGGTCCCCAGATCATTAATCTGAGCTGCTGGATTACTAGTTCAATGACATTACCACAACGGCGCAAACTTCCCAACTGAGAAAGGCAAAGTCTGTCACAAATGTGAGGCATGTAGCTGTAGTTTACCATCAGTACAGGGTGATTTCTGCTGACACCTTGTTTGCAGTGCTTCGGAGCTTCTGAAACATGTCATCATTATGGAAAACACATGCTGATAGCTGCTGTCTACAATTGCATCAGCCGTCTACATGAATCTGCAGCTTGTCACTATTGATGTTGAAGGTTTCCATGTCTCTTTGAACAGCATCCTTGAATCAGAGTTTAGGGTGCCCTGCAGATCTCTTGATACAGACTACCTTCCCAAAAAGCATATCCTTGGACATGTGACCATTTTCCATGCCCAAGCCGGTGATGCCCTCTTTGCTTTCTTTGTGCTACTATGCCTGGCATGTCTACCTTGCGTAAGCCTGATGCCTTTCTTAATGCTGAGGATGTGTTGTAACATTTGCAATCAAATTAACATTTAATATTTATTATTATGTGGTAACTGGGCACTTAAGAAGCATAATATGGTGACACTGGGTCAACATGGTTTACGCAGGGTAATTATTATGGACGTATAAAAAGCAGTGTAGATAAAAAGGAACCAGTGCACAGAGTATATTTGGATTTTAGAAGGTATTTGATCATGTGTCACAGGATTAAGGCAAATGGGATAAAAGAGAAGGTGAAACTCAGAGTAAAAAAGAATGAACAGCAACAAGCTGACCCTGTGTCATCTGCCAGTGAATCAATGATCCCTGCCACTCTCTACATTTCACAGAGAATGTCCATTCAAATCTTTACATGATCTCATGTTCCCTATGTAATCTCCTACAGCCCTCTGCAACTGTGCATTCCTCACAGCCCAGCCTCTAAAGTATCTCCTATTTTAATCAGTCCACAATATTGGGAATTGTATGTCTACTGCTTAGTCCCTACATTTTGGGATCTGGTGCAATCCTATCCTTCCTGTAATGTGGTGACCAGAACTGTAGTGAATACGCCAAGTGACCTGATTAGTGTTGTGCACAGTTCCACCATAACCTTCCCGCTCTTATATTTTCTGCCTTAGATAGTAAAGGACAATATCCTGTCTGTCCTATTAGCTATCATACCTACTACCATTTCCTCTACTCCCAAGGGTATGTGGACAAGGTCCCTCTGTTCCTTCACACATTTCTGTATCTAATCAATTATGTGTACTTTTTGTGTGCATGCATCATTGATAAAGAAAACAATTAACAGAAGCAAGCGTGTTTCAAAGCCCTGATAAAGCTGGTGAGAAGAATAGTGAAATTGCCTTGGGACCAATTTACATATGATTGCCGATACTTAGGGAGTATAATAAGACCAATCCATATTTTGTGTTTAGCCTTAAAACTCTGCAAATGTCACAATGGGTTCTCAGATCTATTTGCCTGATTCAGCAAAGCGAGTGAATGGAAGTGGCATGGAAGTGAATAGAATCCTCTAACTGCACTTGTTTGGGAATTGGATGCTGGCAGCTGTCTGGTAACTCAAATGGCTATCCTTCCTGTGGTAGCAATAATGTGAGCTGCTGGAGTCTAATTAATTGTAGTCACCATCATTGAGCTCTATTTTATTCATTCTATAAATTCATTCGTTTACAAGCACCAGCACATTTCTTGCTCATTGACCAGAACTAGTGTGTTCTTTGTCTATCTGTTTAAAGGTGCTTAATTTATTAGCCTCATCAAACACATCCCTACACCTCTTCCTGCTGAAAGTACTAAAGGAATCGGATATGTTTTGCACAACAAATGGATAAAGTAATCACAAACCCTTTCCACAGTTAGAGTACAACAACATTATCCTGAAGCTGTTGCATTGCAGTTTAAACCACTCCCTTTCACGATGTACCACATTTCATTTGATTTTAGTAGCTCTGCTATTCAAATTCCTATTTAGAGGCTAAATCTTTGGCTTTAAATGACACCTAACAGTTGTCTCACCTGGCCTTGATCTTACTTTGTGAACCTCCTATCCATGTCTCGCTCTGTCTAAACACCCTATAAACTGTATGTCCTTGTTTGCTATGATCTGCCTGTACTGCTTGCAAAACAAAGCTTCTCACTGTGCTTATAAAGTGATTGCAATGAATCAAATTAAATCAGCACTAGCCTCAGCAAGACTGCTTGATAAAGCAAATGTTGGCAAAGTTTGATATTTTAAAGATTTTTGCCTCAAAATGTGACTTTGTTTAACTGGGATTGGGAAGCAATTTTTGCTAGCCTTGGCGATATCTCCAGTTGAAATTGGACAATCCATCCTGCAGACATAGAGTGGTGGACAGGAGGGCACAGTGGATATAAAGATACAAAGTTAAAAGTCACACTACACCAGGTTCTCGTCCACCAGATTTAGTTGGAAGCACTAGCTTTCAGAGCGCAGCTTCGATCTAAAGGTAAGATGACAGATACATAACAAAAGAATCTCATGTGAAAATGAAAATGTCATTCACACCGCATCAAACAACTTAAGTAGTGTGGACTGTTATGATTGTTTAAAATAGTGTGAACATATTGTAACGGCAACATTTTGAGAAGCCAAAACAAAATGTAGAGGAAAACGTTAAAAAAGTATTTCGAACAGTGCCACCACTGGGTAAGAGCTGGTTCTCCACATGCTTCAAGATAATTAGATCAAAAAATCTCTCCATGGCTATAAAAAAAGGACTAGAAGAGCAGCTCATTAGATTGCTGAAACCATTCGAACAATCACTTGGGGATGCCTGGCCAACTATCCAGTGATATGGATTCTCCAGCAGATGGTGGATAGCTTCATAAAATGTCCTTCTGAAGTGTTGATGGATGCATTTAAATGTTTTTAAGATTGAATCAAAAGGTGCTTTAATGGTAGTCATCAGAGAAAGAAATGTACTTTAATCAGATTAATAGATCTCTGGTTCAAAACTCCTGCACTTTATTTAGATGTGTCTACTGAACACTTTTTAATGATTTAAATATGATGACAGCCAGATTCTTAACACAGCTGCCTTTGAGAGGATAGGTTTATCCAGTCTTTGATTTTTCATAATATCTCTAGTTGACATATCACCAGTTGGTCAAAGGAAAGAGAATTGTGGGATTAGGTGCATCACTTGCAGCCAACTGTGCACTGATGCATCAAGAAACAATGCTGTTTGCCAGAACTAACTCGGTCAGGCATTCCCTTTCTGTGAAAAAGAAGCAGCAACTCAAAAGCATTGTATATATCACAAGCTTCCCAGAAATGAAAGGTATTATTTATGACATGTGCACCATATCTCTCCATCCTCCAGTGAAAATTAATAGAAACACAATTAGGTGTGAAATAAAACTGATTGCTGATTCAATATCTTCCCCATTTTATACTACTCTCATTCTAATTTCAGCACAATCTACCCATGTGATTCCAGATGGATGCTTATGCCCAAAATGTCAATTCTCCTGCTCCTCGGATGCTGCCTGCCCTGCTGTGCTTTTCCAGTACCACGCACTCAACTCCAATCTCCAGCATCTGCAGTCCTCGCTTTCTCCCACAATCTACCCATATTAGTACTTACCACTTTTGAAGTGAGTGACAAATGTTCTGTCGCTAGGTTAGGGTGACCTCTGAGTCCCTTACTCAATATAACCAAAATTTCAAAATATGCTGGAAAGCTATCAATGAGCCTTTGCTTCAAACAGAGTTCACTTGTCAAGGTAATGGTGTTGAATTACGCTTACGGCAACGTAAAAAGTCCAGTGCAGCACATGGATGCTGCCTGACCTGCTGTGCTTTTCCAGCACCAGACTCTCGACTCTTAGACAGCGAGGCTTCCTCTTAAAAACCAAAAGGGGCAGATTGTTTCTTTCTTCTAGACTGGAGAGAGACAGCATGTGAGAATCATGACGTTTTGCTGAACTGCATTTACGTCAAAGGATGTGTTAATGGGATGCTACCTGTACTGGAACAGTTGATTACTGTGGTCAAATGATACATTATCTTCTTAAGTATTCCAACTGAGTGAAATTATGCTCATGCTTCTTTTTTTGTAGTTTAACTGTGTTGTAAAAATAAAGCATGTTTTGTTTAGAAACTAGTGCTGGACCAATTGAATCACACCTGGAACACAGCACCTCATGCATGCCTTTAAGTAAATATAAAAGTTAGGGTCGATGCTATCTTATGATTCTTTGTAGGGGGCAAGGCTCGATCTAATCCATAACAGAAAGGACACTACTACTACTCCACACATGTCCCAGGCCCATGCACGTTGGATTTGTGAATGGATTTGATGACAACAAGAAAGAGATTTGGAAAGAACAAAAGATTATAGCTGTATGCTTGCCCCCTCTCCCCCAAGTACAGTACTAAAATGGACTTCAACTTGGCTGATGAATGTCATTAACATTTCATTCCAGAGGCTACATCAAAATGATGCTCATTTCCACACAAGGCTGGGAGCAACCAAAGGAAAACCTAATGTACATACAGCGCCAATTTAGATTCTATTAATCTTACAACATTAGGTTGGACTAAGATAATACTTAAGAGTAAGGGAAAGGCTTTCTTTATAGAGGTTTATAAAATCATGAGGGGCATGGATAGGGTAAATAGACAAGGTTTTTTCCCTGGGGTGGGGGAGTCCAGAACTAGAGGGCATTGATTTAGGGTGAGAGGGGAAAATTTTAAAAAGGACCTAAGAGACAATTTTTTCACGCAGCGGGTAATACTTGTATGAAATGAGCTGCCAGAGGAAGTGGTGGAGGCTGGTACAATTACAATATTTAGAAGGCATCTGGATGGGTATATGAATAGGAAGGGTTCAACGAGATATGGGCCAAGTGCTGACAAATGGGATTAGATTAGGTTAGGATGAGATGGACTGAAGGGTCTGTTTCTGTGCTGTGCTGCGCTATGACTCTAAGTAGCTCCTACGTTCAAAATTTACAGGTTGTTTCCATAAAGAAATTATATCTGAGTTTATGGTCCTGTGTACCCAAGTACAAGAGTACAGGAGTACAGTGAAAAGTGTGCAGAGTTGCCACTAGAATACAATAGGTAGAAATAAACACATTAGTGTCTGTGTTAGTAGGTCTCACTCTCCAGGGACCAATCAGAACTCAGTTTGAGGGTTGTTGATCACTACCTGTCTCACCACCTCCCCTGATCTCAGGCGGGTTTTTTGTTTAATCAACCTTTTCAGATGACACACCTCTGAACCTAGGTCTTCTTGCTCAAAGGAAGGGATGAGCCCATGCAGATATTTTCTAAAGGACACTACCACTGTGCCACAATAGCCTCTGGGCCCCTTCAAAGATATTTTCCAATCAACCTCTTCTGAGATGTTCCAATACACCTCTAGAGCAGGTAGGACCTGAACCTGGGTCGCCTGTCTCAGAGGTAGGGACTTCCACCCCCCTCACTTGCTCACCCCCAACCCTTACATGTATCCACTGTTCTGTTGTAGATCTAACCAGAAATATCTGTTCCCAATCTACTTGGAGCAGATCCTGTCTTATTGTGGTGCAATCTGCTTTCCCCCAGAACCCTTTCTTGTACACCATATTTTCCCTTGTCCATAAATCTCAGGAAATAATCTATTTAGGGAAAATGAAGTGTGATAGGAAGGGAGGGTGGAGTTGAAATGGTTGATGGGGTGGCCATCAATATGTGAAAGCTTCCCCCATGTTTTAAGACGAAATCACCAACTGGCAACTGGTAAAGGAATCAATCAAGGTTAGATCCTTAGGTGACTCTAGAGGCAGCTACAAAGAGAAACTATCGCTAGAGATTCTTTGGTCTCAAGCGAATGTGAGCCACTGTTTAAAAACGGAGGTAGACAAAAGGCGGGTAACCATAGGCTAGTTAGTTTAACTTCTGTCGTGGGGAAAATGCTTGAATCTATCATCAAGGAAGAAATAGCGAGACATCTGGATAGAAAACATCCCATTAGGTAGATGCAACATAGATTTGTGAAAGGCAGGTCATGTTTAACTAATTTACTGGAATTCTTTGAGAACATTACGGTGCACTGGACAACAGACAACCAGTGGATGTGGTGCACCTGGATTTCCAGAAGACACTCGTCACAAAAGGCTGCTGCATAAGATAAAGGTACACTGTGTTACGGGTAATGTATTAACATGGATAGAAGATTGGTTAACTAACAAGAAGCAAAGAGTGGGAATAAATGGATACATTTCTGGTTGGCGATCAGGGGCTAGTGCTGTGCCTCAGGGATCAGTGTTGGGACTGCAATTGTTTACAATTTACACATATGATTTAGTGTTTGGGACCAAGTGTAGTGTGTCAATGTTTGCAGATGACACTAAAATAAGTAGCCATGATGTGGAGGTGCTGGTGGTGGACTGAGGTAGACAAAGTTAAAAATCACACAACACCAGGTTATAGTCCAACAGGTTTATTAGAAGTGCAAGCTTTTGGAGCGCTGCTCCTTCATCAGTGTCTTATGATCCTGCCCCACTAGCTACCTCACGAAGGAGCAGTGGTCTGAAAGCTTGGACTTACAAATTAACCTGTTAGATTATAACCTGGTGTTGTGTGATTTTTTCTGAAGAAGAAGGGCCTGAAGAAGGGCCTGTGCCCGAAACGTCGAAGATTCCTGAAGAAGGGCCTGTGCCCGAAACGTCGAATCTCCTGTTCCCTGGATGCTGCCTGACCTGCTGTGCTGTTCCAGCAATAAAGTTTCAACGTTGTGTGATTTTTAACTAATATGAGTGGTAGAGCAAAGTGTGCAGAGGACACTGAAAGTCTACAGAGGGATATAGATAGTTTAAGTGACTGGGCAATGGTTTGGCAGATGGAGCACAATATTTTGGCAGGAATAACAGCAAAATGGGTTATTATTTAAATGGTGAAAAATTGCAGCATGCTGCTGTGTAGAATGACCTTAGTGCCCTTGTGCATGAATCACAAAAAACTATTTTGCAGGTACAGCAGGCATTTAAGAGGGCAAATGGAATATTGTATTTCATTGCTAGAGGGATGAAATTTAAAAACAGGCAGATTATGCTGTGGCTGTATAGGATGCTGGTGAGGCCACACCTGGAGTACTTTACAGTTTTGGTATCCTAACTTGAGAAAGGATGCACTGGCACTGGAGGGAGTGCAGAAGAGGTTCACTAGGTTGGTTCCAGAGTTGAGAGGGTTGGCGTATGTGGAGATATTGAGTAGACTTGCTCTTTACACATTGGAATTTAGAAGAATGAGCAGGGAATCTTATAGAAACAAATAAAATAATGAAGGGAGATATAGAAACAGGGAGGTTATTTCCACTGTAGGTAAAAATAAAACCAGGAGGGGCATAGACTCAAAATAAGGGGGAGCAGATTTAGGACTGGGTTGAGGAGGAACTTCTTCACCCAAAGGGTTGTGAATCTGTGCAATTCCCTGCCCAGTGAAGCAGCTGAGGCTGCCTTGTTGAATGTTTTTAAGGCAAAGGTAGATTTTTGAATAGTAAAAGACTTAAAGGTTATTGTGAAGCAGGCAGGTTAGTGAAGCTGAGTCCACAAAAAGATCAGTCGTAATCTTAATGAGTGGCAGAGCAGGCTTCAGGGGCCAAATGGCCTACTCCTGCTCCTATTTCTGTTGTTCTTACGTAAGTAGATAAGTAAAAGTGTAATCTAGCAAAGGCAGGCATTGAACAAATGGAGACAAATTACTGGGGGGGAAGGGAAGATAATTGACTATGTCAAAGGCTGCAGAGAGATCAGGAGGGACAGTGCAATGCAGTCACAGTGATAGAGGATAGGGATTTAAGACTTGGACTGCTTCACACCATGAGCATGCATGACAAAGGTGATTAGTTTTAAACTCACTCTAACTTCAAAACCACTAAAAATCTTACAGAGTTTTACTTATCTACCCATGAACCAAGGAATCAACTTTCACACTGATTGACATTGCTATTGCCTCAATTATGGCTGCAACAACTTGGGATACTTTTAAAACGTTTTGAGATCCAAAAGAATATATGTTCCCCTGTTTTTAACAAACTAACTTTGGTAAACAAAAAAATAACTTTTTATTATTTTTGGAAACTGATAAAACACGCAATTATTGACTAAGTAGAGATAGCAACAAACAATTCCATTATTTTGACACCGTTTAATTGAGATATGTATAACTGGCAGCACTGGAAGGTTACTTTCATCTCTTTCCAATATTTTTAGTTGAAATAGAGGCGGAAAATACAATCAGGTCGCACATATTGGTTTCACTATTTTCATATTTTCTCATCTGCTCCATAAATATGGGAATGGTTAAGTGCACACTGAAATAACACCCCTGACTTTGAAAACGCCCACACGACCAGTTAACTCATGTTTTCCAGATTGTCAATTACATTAATAACACAATTGACGTCAAATCCTATCGCAAAAACAAACGTGTGGACATATATTTTTGAGAAAAATTAGTTTTGAAAGTCTTGTGGATCCCACCTCAAGGTAAAAGTACCTTTAGCATGGTTGCTTAAAATTGGTACAGGGATTAATTCTTCTTTCATAGGGAGTGCCAGAGCACAGTGCAATTACACAGTCTGCCATTTTCTTTTACTGTAATCATACTGTAAGTTGAACTCACAGGCTGCATATGTTGATGGTCTTCCTTTGTTCCCACTGCAAGCGTCGAATTGTAGGATTTGGATATATTTTCTTTCTTTGAGCAAAAAAAATGTAGAGTCCCATGTCTGATGGCCACCCTCCCCGCCCCCCCCGCAACTCCAAACAAAGTCAGGGTGCTGTCTACAGTTCCCCTCCAGCATGATCCCTTTCCTTCTCCTGCTGTAACACCTCCCAATTCAATAAAAAAGAATAGTTCCCCCTTCACTCTTGTAATTCCCTCAGTATTCCAGCGTACTGCCTCCAGTTCTCTAGCCTCCTTCCTGATGCCCTTGACCTTTAGTGAACAGACCATCAGGACTGATCATGGCCCAAACCTTCACTGTCTTAGTGAGACAGTCACAAACAATGAATGGCCAGACCCTTGCCTGATAATTGTATAGACTCCCAAGTGTCTACCCACAAGTGCCTGGACATTGCAATGGATCCGCAGGACTGACAGTAGCCCACTATCCCAAACTGTAAAGGCACTGAGTTCCTGACTGTGACCTTTTCCCTCAGCTGTCCGACCATGCCCAACCTCCTGACCTGATTGTCGAGTCTCCCTGGGCTCGACTATGGACTATTCCCTTTAGGCTTTGAGACTTGGTCACTAGGTTGATGTACTCGCAGTGTGTTTGATGTGTACGCAACTGGCACATATGCGGGTCTGAGATTGATGATAGATTGATATAGGGTTCAGCAAAATGTCCACAGCTTGACTGACAGCTGCTGACAAACACGACAAGCTGCCTGGCTTTGTATCTAAAAAGCTATCTCTGTGCTAAACTGCAAAGCAATTCCGAAGAACTGAGAGTCTTTATGGTGCAGCTGAAGGCACTAAAACATGAGGCAAAGTAATGCAAGTTAAGGCAAGACAGAGATGCTATGAGCATCAAGGTAGATACTAAGTGATGCATTGAGAGAGCGAGCAAGAAGGTCTGAGATGCACCCTAGACCAGTCCATGAAGTGGGTTTCTGTCCTTGCCCACAAAGTGACCTTTCAGCATCAATACAATGAAAGATGCAGTGCATACTTAAGTACAGCATGGGCCTGTGAAAGCATACTGTAAGAAGACCGGAGGTGTTCTGTGATGATGCAGAGAGGCAGCCACATGTCAGCTATCAATGTACCAATGGGTGTGGGGTGCATGATGTCACTGTCTATGGAGCAAGCCGTGGGATATTGGCTCCAAATATCTGAGGTGGACATCCAAAGAGCAAACAGTGAGCTGGAGTCTCCAGTTATCCAGGTAAAAACAATGACTGCAGATGCTGGAAACCAGATTTTGGATTAGTGGTGCTGGAAGAGCACAGCAGTTCAGGCAGCATCCGAGGAGTAGCAAAATCGACATTTCGGGCAAAAGCCCTTCATCAGGAATAAAGGCAGTGAGCCTGGAGCGTGGAGAGATAAGCTAGAGGAGGGGGGGGGGGGGG
>NC_057710.1:38476147-38501314 GCF_004010195.1 Chiloscyllium plagiosum
GCTGTCCGGCATTTAGGCACTCCCCCAGGACCTGTGCGTAGTCGCTCCCCAGGACGTCCCAGAACGCCCTGAAGAACTCCACAGTCAGCCCGTCCAGCCCCGGGGTTTTGCCCCTCGAGCGCCGGTCAGCTCCTCTAAGGTGACGGGAGCGTCGAGCCTTCCGGCGTCCTCCGGGCTGAGCTGCGGCAGGTCCTCCCACAGAACTCTGCGAGCATCCTCGCTGGACGGATCCGGAGAGAACAGAGCCGTGTAATAGTTTCGGATGTGGGCCCTGATGCCCTCCGGATCTGAGACGAGGGACACGTCATTGGCCAGCAGCATAAGGAGCTACTGACGGGTGCCACGCCTTTTTTCCAGTGAGTAGAAGAAGGGGGAGCTGCGGTCCAGGTCCTGGAGGAGCTGGATCCGCGACCTCACGTACGCGCCCTGAGCCCCGACGAGCTGCAGGTCCCGGAGCGCGGCCTTCTTCTCTTCGTACGCCCCGCGCAGGGCCGGGTCCGCGTCGGGCTGACCGAGGCGTGACTCCAGGTCGAGCAACTCCCGGATCCTGGATTTCCGCCTCTTCGTCGACCCCCTCGCGTACTCCTGACAGAAGACGCGGACGTGAACCTTGCCCACGTCCCACCATAGCCTCAGGGGAAGCTTCCCCGCTTCCTTCTCCAGCCGGCCCAGAAACGACGAAACGAGTCCCGGAACCGCTCGTCCTCCAAGTGAAGCACCGCGACCCCCAGCCGAACCGTCAGGTGAAGCAAACGGCCTGTCATGGGCTCCCTGACCCCCCAGATCTCTGGCTGAAAATGCGGGGCCAACAAGATAGCCACCCCGCCAGATCTGCGGGTGAGGTGACTCATGTAGACCCCGACCCCCCTCGCCACTCCAGGAGCCAGGTGGCTTCGTCTCCCCGGGTAGTGTGGGTTTCTTGCAGGAAGCACACCGCATACCTCCCGTCCCGAAGGACCGAGAGGGTCTGGAATCTGCGCTGTGACTCCCTGCTGCCGTTGATGTTGAGGCTGGCTATAGTTGTCTCAACGTCAGAAGCATTGTGCAACCACCACCAGAACAGTTAAAAACCTATATACATATTTACTGGGAGGACGGGGGAGGGGCACAGAAGTCCCTCGCCCTCCCCAGGAGTGCCCCCAGGAAGTTCCTGACTCGCTTTCGCTCATTAACGTTGAGCCCAGGCGCCTGGCAGGCAGCGTGGGCCGACCAGTAAACTCTTTCAAAGGAACTCCAGCGGTCGAGCGCCAGTTGGGCTCTATCCCGGCGACTCAGTTTCCTCGACAAATTCCCAGAGTTCCTCGAGTGGGATGAGGGGGAGATCGGTGGGGGGCACCTGGGACTCGAAAATGTCACTGCAGACAGAGTCCGCGTCGTCCCCGGTGTCCACCACCGATCCCGAACCCTCCTCTGGGAGGTCGGGCGGCAGAGGCTCGGGGCCCCGCTCCTCTCCCGACACCGGGACGCCCGGCTCCTCGGGGAAAAGGTCCTTCCCCCAGGGCCAAGGCCCCCAGAAAAACAGTCTGGGAGGGAGGAGCGAGGATAACACCTTCCTCCCCTCCACCGCTCGACGACCCAGCAGAGGGTCCTCTGTTGTCACCCGCACCACGGCCCACGTGGTTATTAAAGTCCTCCCCAGGGAGGGAGGAGTCGAGGCAGCAGGAGGCCCTGCTGTAGCCCCTGGGGGGTTTGGGGTAGGTCGGGCCGCGGTGCGGGACAGTCGAGGGGCACCGTTGATTCGTCCCGCGGAGAGGGGCGGGGCAGCGCCGCCGGCGCACTACTGGAGTGTCTCTTGCCTCCAAGGGCTGGTGCCTTTTCCCCAGTGAGACAGGGGGGATTTATGGGTCTTCCCCTCCCCGCCCACCTCGGTGGTCATGGGGCCCAAGGTCCCTCCCCCCAGCCTTTCCCAGATTACGATTGGCTGGGGGAAGACAGGGGACGTGGCCAGGGTGGGGAGGGTCACCGTGTCACTTCCTGTCCCACCCCTGGTTTATCAGGTGACGGCGGGCAGGGCAGGGGCCCAGAGACACGGTCGCTGCAGGAGGTAGGGCAGCGGTGGCTCCCCCCAGGTTAGTGCTGGGGTATGGCTGGGCACGAGCTCGGTGGAGGCGTTGAAGCCCCAGGGGTTTCTCTATCGGGATGGGGTGGGGAGTGGATGTGGGGTCAGTGGGACCAGGATCAGGTACGGGTTTGGGGGTCAGGGTTCCCGCGCTGGGGTGACGCTGGGCCGGGGCTTGTGGTGTTGACTTCGGGGGAGGGGGAGTGAGTGCGGCGGCACCACTATCAGCTGTTGGCGTAGGCTGGGCAGCCTTCTGGGTGGGGCAGTTTTTTCTAATGTGCCCCACCTCATGGCACAGGTGGCACTGCATGCTGTCCGCCATCCAGAAGGCACGGTAGGCCGCACCCTCGTGGAGGAGGGTGAAAGAGCCCTCGGTGACCTCCACCCAGGCCAGACAAATGAACACCTGGCATCGGAAGGAGTATATGTGTCAGAGGGCAGGGTCCTTAAGACTGAGCAGGAGCGGTTGGACACCCGACCGGATCTCCCCAAGGTGGTGAGGTGGGGAAGAAGGAGCTCGCTGGCAATGAAGGGCGGGACGTTGGAGATCACGACCCTCTGGGCCGTAACCTCCAGAGGGTCGACGGGCAAATGTGTCCCGCCCACAATGAGCCCCCTCTCCACGGCCAGGTGGACCGCCTGCTCGGTCTTCAGGAAAAACACGGCCTTCCCGTACATCCGGGCCGCAGCGACAATGGCCAGTGGGCCGACCACACTAGCCATGGCCTTACTGCAGGCCTCGATGGACATGTTGGGGTGGGGATAGGCCTTTAGCCCCAGGCGTTTAGTCAGGTGCCTGAAGGGGTTTGCGGTTGCAGCCGGGGTTGGGACAGCTGAGCCTAAGGCAGCGGCTACCCCGGCATAGGTGCGGCTGGGCCCCGCGACTTTCGGGCTCGCCATACTCTCCTGCTCGATGTTAGTAGGCCCCAGGCAGCAGCGGTGGAGGTGGGCCTCTGGCAGCAGCAGTTGTGGGGAGGGGCCCAAGGCGAGTCCCAGGCAGCGACGGTGGAGACCGGCCTCAGGTAACAACAGCGGTGGAGGAAGGCCTCGGGCGAGTCCCAGGTAGGCCCTCTGTCGCAGCGGTGGGGAGCAGACCTGTTGGGGAGGGTCCCCAAGGCAAGTCCCAGGCAGCCCCAAAATTGAGTCCCAGGCAGCAGTAGTGGTGGAGGTTCTGGGGAGGGACCCAAGGCGAGTCCCAGGCAGCGGTGGTGGAGGCAGGCCTCAGGCAACAGCAGCGGTGGAGGCAGGCCTCTGGCAAGTCCTAGGCAGTTCCTTGGTTGCAGCGGTGGGGAGCAGACCTGTTGGGGAGGGTCCCGAAGGCAAGTCCCAGGCAGCAGCAGTGGAGGTGGGCCTCTAATAACAGCAACAGTGGTGGAGGTCCTGGGAGGGGCCCCAAGGCAAGTCCCAGGCAGCAGCAATGAGGCAGGCCTCAAGCAGCAACAGCTGAGGCAGGTCTGGGCGGGGTCCCAGTGACCAGCAGTGGGAGTGGGCCCCAGGTCAGCAGCAATACTCCCTTGACCTGAGTGAGGCCCAGGCTGCAGCTCCAAAAGTAGGCCCCAGGCTCAAAAGCTCTCACCTCCTTCTGCTTCTGCCTCCTACCCCTCTTCTTCTTCTTCTTTCCTTCCTCTCTCTGGATGCAGGGTAGTTAGTCCAGGGACAGTCCCCTTCAAGGAGGAGAGTCCTTGCACGTGCGCACTCACACTCACACTGATCCAATTCTCAATAGGGAAAACACCTGAGTGGCCAGTTACAAGCAGTGCCCTTCACATCAAAGGGCAAACATCTTGTTTCTTTTTTTAATTTTATTAAACAAATTACAAAAACAGTTTACAACAAACAGTTACATTTACAGCTGCATACAAGGGAGAGGAGCAAAGCATCTTGTTTCTATCTGACAGATAGGGAGTAAGGATTGGTATATTAATGATGTAGGATTAAACAGTAATGAAAGCAATAAAGACCAATAATCGCCATTAATAGGCCTCTCACCAGTAACTGGAGAGAATTTCACCTTCCTGTTTTGAAGTTGCAACTTGATGGTCTCGATGTGGAGAAAGTCCTCACCCAATATCTCGTATGATTCCTCAAATATTTTACCATAGCATGTCATTCAGGACTTGGGAAAATTCTTCCCATGGTTACAGGGTCTACAGCTGTCTCCTAGTGCTGGGGGAAGCTGTAATGATTAAGTCAGATTGTAGAACTGGCTGGTGTGTTAGGGTTGAGAGTGTGTTGGTGGAAAAGCTCAGCAGGTCAAGTAGCATCCGAGGAGCAGGAAAATCGCATTTCAGGCCGGAACCCTTCATCAGGAATCAGGTGGAGTGCTTTTTTGGCTCATTAATGAGCCAGTTGCCATCCATTACCCCTGAGCTCTAGTAATCTTAGCAGTGGCTCACGGCTTAAATGAGATCTGCGTGGCCTTTCAATGTGTGAAAAAGGCCATCAGCAGAACCCTGAGTGTCGCTTGGTGGTGGGAGTATGGAAAGGGGTTTTTTTCAAGTAGTGAAGCAGTATATCGAGCAACCTAGCATGGGAATGTGGTGGATGGGCATTGAAAGCTTCCCTCTACCTCTGCTTATCATCACAGAATCATTGAATCCTTACTGTACAGGTAGAGGCCATTTGGCCCATCGAGTCTGCTCTGACTCCCAACCAGACACCTCTCCCAAGAACAGTATCCCCGTAACCCTGCATTTCCCATGGCTAATCCACCTAGCCTGCACATCTTTGACTGTGGGAGTAAATCCAAGTTACTTGGTGGAAACACATGTAGACACAGGGAGAATGTGCAGGCACCCAAGGTTGGAATCGAACTTGGTCCCTGGTGCTGACAGCCGCCATGCTGCCCTTGTCCCACCCTCTGACATATTCTCTCCGCCATCCCCTCTATGACATGCCCCCAACCCCACTCCACCTTTGATCCAGGTGCCATAACAATCCTTGCTGAAAATGTATTGCTGGAAAAGCACAGCAGGTCAGGCAGCATCCAGCGGTGCTGAGTTCGAGGGATTTGACTGAGACGAGGTGGGGGGAGGGAAAATGAGGAAACTGGAGAAATCTAACAATCCTTGCCTCAGGTGGGTACATGATTGCTCCCTGCTACCATTTGCATTGACAGCTCCTGCTGGAGAGAGCTTCCATTACTGGGGTTCTCAAATATGGTGGAAGGTCCAGATGGTGACCACATAAATGGGCATTTCTTTCCATGTGGTCCCAGCTGAAGAACATACGGGGCTGTATACTGCTTCTCCCATCAGTAGGCGAGACCCACCCCATCAGCCCAACAGAATCTTGGCCAATATTTCAGCTCTCAGATCTTCCATCTGAACATAACGCCAAAACTTGACTCCTGCTTGAAGAGGTCTGTCCAGCAGAATGGTTTATAAAGAGAGAGGCTCAGCCAAAGTAAAATGTCAGTCACAAACAAAACAGGTAAATTATTCACTGAGCAGAATTTTACTAGCTTTTTTTGTGACTTGGGTGGATGTCAGGAAGCTTGACAAAATGGTTTTGTCACTGCCCACTTCATGGAAAAGGTGATAGATAGCCTGCTCCTGTTTGGAGCTTAACTGAGTCACACAAGTGACTAGTTAGGGACTACCTGATACCCCACCCCCGTCCCCCTCAGTGGCTGAGACTCTCTGCTCCAGCAGTAGCCACCTCCCCGATGATGTTCTACTGGCTCTAAGTGTGGTTGTGCTCTCCATTTTGGGACAGTGTTTGCCCAATGGCTCGGGCTCTCAGCTGCCTCTCTACTTCCTGCCTTCCCAGACTCAGCTTTTCCCCACCTCTGCAAGTCAGGGATATCCCAAATCCCACTTAACCGACTTTGAGGATAAATAGTGCCTCATCCTCCAGATACAATTCCATCAATGGCCACCATAAGCAGTGGCGCTGCTGAGGCTGGTGAGTGGCTGGCCTTTCAATAGCTTTTGGTTGGGTGGCATCATACTTTCTTTATTAGGGTCAACAAGCTTGGCAGCAACCTTTAAGCCCCTGGTCCTACTATCCACTGAAGCAGGACTTCTCGCTCTGGTTTTCGTAGAATCACTACAGTGCAGAAACAGGCCCTTCAGCCCAACAAGTCCACACCGACGAGTAACCCACCCAGACCCATTCCCCTACCCTACCACTCTACATTTACTCCCATCTAACGCACCTAACCTACACATCCTTGAACACACTATGGGCAATTTAGCATGGCCAATTCACCTAACCTGCACATCTTTGGATTGTGGGAGGAAACCGCAGCACTGGGGGGAAACCCACGCAGACACGGGGAGAATGTACAAACTCCACACAGACAGTTGCCTGAGGCTGAAATTGAACCCAGGTCCCTGGCGCTTTGAGGCAGCAGTGCTAACCACTGAGCCACCATGCCGCCCCACTTGCTTCTGGTATTAGGACCCATAACACCAATGTAAAATTCACGCTGTTTCTGTGTCGATTTCTGTTTGTTTGCATGAATATGATTGTTTAACAAGTTATTTGTGTTAACATCATTGGATTAATACTTTTCATTGTTGTTTTGACAGGCAAGGCAGTGTTACTCATGCTTTAAAGAGGCCAAAAAACCTCAACCGATGTCTCGTTTGAGGACCAGGTTCTGGAATGCTGCAGCATATGGCACCATGCAGTGATGGGAAACAGATCGGTGTCTGCAATTCCTTACACAGGGTGCTCCTGATTTTAATCACACCACTGTAGGAGGTTGCTAAACACACTGAGCATGGAGGCCAAGCATTGCTCTGCGAGAAGAGAGAAAACATAAATGCCTTAAACAAATAGTTCTAAGAACTGTTTCCTTTCTTTTTCAAGAACTCATCTATTTCCTGTCTGGAAACTGACATATCCCTGCCTTTGCAAGACAACTCACTTGCTTTTATTTTGGTATATGGCAAGAAAAACAGAGAATTGTACACATATCAGCATCAACATGAATAGAGTTTAAATGGAGTAGAAAATTTGCCAAGGCCTCCATTGCAAGTGCCAATGATGTAAGTGAGCATCAATACAAAACACCATTAATCCAGACGGTACATCAGCTGTGTATATGTTAATTCAGATATTTCATTTCATGGTGCTCTGTGACTGTTCCAAATGATTCCTCCATGATTTACTCACCTCTTCAATAAAAATAATATACTTTTTTATTTAAATACCAGGGAAGGAAGTTAAGAAAATAAAATTTATATTATATCCTTAATCAATTTAACTTTTCTTTTGCAGAAAGATTTCCTGATAGTAAGAATTATTTTTCAAATACAAATGTATTAATTATGTTGTTTAATTTCAAAGTGGTTTCATCTATAAATAGGACATATTAATGGCTCTGGTAGCTAACAACAATTTTAATGTCTATGTCTCTTCTGGAATTGGATGGGATACCTTTGTGCTGCCTTTGTGCAGACAGCAAAAATTGTTTTATTACACTTAATTGAAATGGATATATGTTTTTCAAACTGAGACGTGGACCACAGAAGGAATTGTGGAAAATGTCTCTGAAAGTATGGTTAACTAATGAGGGAACTAAAGGGAACTAAAAGTATTGACCACAACGTTAATGTCATAACTCAGGAACTCAGGCACCCAAAATGATAAATGACGGGCAATATCGTGGAAAAGTTCAGCTGAATGAACAAGGATGAGGGTGCAACTTTTTCTGCAAAGATCCTTACAAAAGAGGAATAACACTTCTCAGGGTGAGCTTCGCCATCAATAAAAAACTGCTCCAGCACTCAGTGATTCTTTTGTGGAACAATTCCGTACTGACCTTTAACAATCCCCAGGGCACAGTGGTTAGCACTGCTGCCTCACTGTACCAGTGACCACAGTCTTGGTGCCTTCCTGTGTGGCGTTTGCATGTTCTCCCTGTGTCTGCGTGGGCTTCCTCCGGGTGCTCCAGTTTCCTTTCATGGTCGAAAGATGTGCAAGTTATGTCGGGTGGCCATGTTAAATTGCCCCGCAGTGTCCAGGGATGTGCAGGCTAGGTGGATTAGCCATTGTAAATGTAGAGTTATGGGAAAGGATGAGATGTTGAGTGTGGGTGGGATATTCTTTGGAGGGTCAGTGCAACTCGATTGGCCGAATGGCCTCTTTATGCAGTGTAGGGATTCTATGATTCTAATCAACCTCATGCATGCTGACAATGGAATCTGGAAGGATGCCAAACTCTGTCATAGGTAAAGAAAGAATCAGAACAGCAAATTCCAATAGTAAGAATTGGTAGGCAGCAGCCCTCACAAATGCTATTTATTGTCATCTCTCCTTTGTTTCATTCATTCACACAGGATGTGACCATCACTGGAAAGTCAGCATTTTTCCATAAATCGCCATGTTTGACAACTGGTCGAACAGTGTGAAGCCTGTATGAAAAGTGGAGAAATCAGGGAGTAACATTACAGAGAATGGTGGGTGTAGAGTGCATGAAAAGCAGGAGATGGAGGTCAAGTGATGTGTGATGCAGTTAGACAGCCATCAAAAACAAAAGGTCTTGAAGTACAAGACCTCCTGCTTGGACAGAGCTGAGGAAAAGAGAACACAAGATTTCAGTTAGGTATCTTGCATGACCAACCTTGGTAAAGGCACTGAAGTTTTTTAATTGGCATCTGGATAGGTGCACCGTTGGCAAAGCCATTGCCTGTTGCCCATCCCTAAATCATTCATAAACTGAGTGTCTTGCTGTCTCATTTCAGGGGACAGTTATGAGTGAATTGCATTGCTGTGGGTCTGGAGCGATATGGTCAGACCAGATAACAATTGCAGATTTCCTCCTCTCCCCACCTCCCCACCCCCCCTTCCACAAACAAAAGTATTTATTTAATATATATATATTGTCACTTATATCTAGGTACAGTGAAAAGTGGTGTTAGCAAACCAGAAGGATTTCTTTAACAATCAATGCTAGCCATAGGGTCACGACTGACACAAGCTCTCGATTGCAGATTTGTTAATTGAATTTAAATTCCATCAGCGGCCAATGTGGGAATTTGAACTTCAGATCATTAGCCTGGGCTTCTGGAGTAGTAGGCCAGCATTACCTTGACCATGGCACCATCATGTCCCCATCAACGTCTTCTGACTTGTCAACCATAACCTGGGTGCAATGTTGTTTAATTCAATGTCGTCTGTAAGCTGTAGATTCTACTGCTTTGCTACTTAGTTGGTGACTCCTTAGAACCCCAATAGCAAGTGTAACCTCTCAGTCATCCTGTGAACCACGTCTCCAGTGTCGTATTTTGGAATGTCCACAACAGATTTTATTTGATATGCTTGGTGTGCACAGTGCTTAACATTCCCAGTGCAGATTCCCTGTAAGAAATGAAAGCTGCTTTTAAAGAATGCCATGGACATGTCATTTGTAGCCCCCTCATTTAATATTAATGAAGCATGGAGGCCGATCTCTCTAAAAATAATGCACTTGTGTCTCAAGCCTGTGGCTTATACAATTCTGTCTTCTTATCGTCAGAAAAAATTAACATTATAAGAAAGTGAAGCTGCTTGGCTCTTTGAAACTATCCTACCATTCCATGAGATCCTCGCTGATATTTAATCTCAACCCGTCTTCTTGCACGATCCCTACATTCTCTTAGGATCCAATGGCTGGGCATTCACAGATGTCTGGGGCTGAGAATGCCACTTACACTTGCAACCCCTCTAGCGAAGAAGTCCCTGATTGCTGATGCCTTATTCTGAGACAGGGAGCCCTGGCTCTAGACTTTCTAGTCACAACAAACAGCCTTTAATTATTATCTGTGGGTCAAGCCCAGAAGTAATCACAAACCCATAGCAATGTGGTTAATTCTTAATTGCCTTCTGAAATAATCTAAAGAGCCAATCATTTCAAGGGCAACAAATGCTGGCCTTGCCAGTCATGCTAACATCTATGCAAGATGAAACATTGCTAAACATTCAGATGTTGCAAACTGAAAGAGCAGACTTACATGTGTGTGACCAACTACACACTATTCTATTATAATTGAACATTTCTTACTTCCCTGTGAAGCCCTTTAAACAAAGGGGTGTGCCAAGTTTTTCAATTACACACTGAGGTTTGGGAACATATGGTCATGAATGGAAGAAGGTCAGTTCAGAGCTTAGTGAAGCAAATTGACTAGGTGAATTGGGTCAAGTGGTTAGAGCACCAACTGACAAACTTTACTTTGTGTCATCCAAATTTGCGCCGAGTATCTGAAAAATGCAATTTTTGGGGAGTCTTACTCCAGCACCTTCAATCATATTCTTCATCTATTCCCAATGTTTAAGCCTATCTGATAGCTCTGCTAGGCATGCTGCACTGATACCATCTGGGCACCCTCCACCCTCTTCCCCTTCTACCATGTCCTGCAGCAGCATCTCCATTTTGCCAGTCAGCCAACAGCAGATGCCAGCAATCTCAGTTTTTCGATTCAGAATACATTTTGGCTGTCGTTGATTGACAGCTGCTCTTTTGCCCTGTAAAGACTTTGGAAAAGATGAAACTTAATTTAATTTGCAGCTTTTTAAGGGTTGAAGAACATTTTTCTTACTGTGTTAACAATCTTTATAAAGGCAGAATAATCAATTTTATTGCAGAGAGAAAAAACTGTAAAACCTGAAAATACATGCAGCCACTTAATTTAAAGTAGCCAATTCTATTTAAGTTTTCCAAATAGTCCTTTTAGAGTTACTGACACAGTTATCCATCTCTTATTAAAAGTAATTCTTAGAATATAAATGAATGCTAGTGTTTTTGCCTATCTGTGCCTGCCTTGAGAGAATGGTCTTCCTCAGCTTCTTCTCTAGTCTTCTTCAGCCTTTGCACACCAAATAAATTCTCTGTCATGTTCTTTGTGTTAAAATTGAATTGCTCATTAGTCCAGTTTAGAGATCAGTTGAGTTAATCATTCTGATATAGGACTAGAGTTATAGTTAGCACCAGAAGTCCTGGAGAGAAAATTGCATTCTCTTCTGTATTTCTGTATTTAATTTCTGTTTCTTTTAAACATACACAACCTTGCTGGACTCATTAAATGGTGCAGGCTGATGAAATTATTGTATTTCCAGATGCTTCTGAAACCTCTGGATTGTGTAGACATTCCAGTTGAAGCTGATCCAAAGTGTTTGGAGATGAGTCATAGTAACATGAAAACATAGAAAATAGCAACTGGTGTAGGCCATTCAGCTCTTTGAGCCTACTCCGCCAGTCAATATAATCATGGTTGATCATCCAACTTAATACATTGTTCCCAGGTTTTCCCCATTGATCACTTTAGTTCTAAGATGTATATCAAACTCCTTCTTGAAAATATTCAATGTATTGACCTCAACCACTTTCCATAGCAGCTAATTCCAGAGGCTCACTGGGTAAAGAAATTTCTCCTCATCTCAGTCTTAACTGGCCTACTCCATATTCCTTAACTTGGTCTGGACTCTCCAGTAATCGGGGATATTCTTTCTGTGTTTACCCTGTCTAGTCCTGTTGGAATTTTACAGATTTTTATGAGATCCCACTTCATTCTTCTGAGGTCCAGTGAATATAGACCTAACCAATCCAGTCTCTCTTCAAATATCAGCCCTGCCATCCCAGGAATCAGTCTGGTAAACCTTTGTTGCACTCTCTTTATAGCCAGAATATCTGTCCTCAGGTAATATTCCAAGTGTGGTCTCATGAAGGCCCTGTACCATTACAGCAAGATATCCCTGTTCCTGTACTAAAATCCTCATATGATGAAGGCCAACATACCATTTGTCCTCTTCACTGCCTGATGCACCTATGTATTTCCTTTTAGTGATTGGTGAATGAGGACACCCAGGTATCATTGCACCTCCTCATTTCCCAACCTATTGCCATTCATATAATAATCTACTTTTCTGTTTCTGCTACAAAAGTGGATAACCTCACATTTGTCCACATGGTACTGCATCTGCCATACATTTGCTCACTCACTCAGCTTTGTTAAATCACACTGAAGCATCTTAGCATCCTCCTCAGAGTTCACCTTCCTACCCAACTTTGTGTCATCTGCAAATTTGGATATTATACATTTAGTTCTCTTATCTAAATCATTAATATATATCATGAATAGCTAGGTTGCAATCACTGATACTGACAGTACTCCACTAGTCACTATTTGTCCTTTGAAAACAGAAGTCTTTATTCCTAATATTTGTTTCCAGTCTGCCAACCAGTTCTCTATCAAGTACACTATCCTTAATCCTGTGCACTTTAATTGCCCATACTAATCTCTTACATGGTAGAGCATTGAAAGCCTTCTGAAAGTTCTATGCTTCCAGTCTGACAAAGAAAAGTGTTAAAATCCATTCTGTTAAAATGGACCCAAATGCTTTTAAAGTTACCTTACAATGGAAACTCTGCTGAGAGGAGCAAAGCTGCAATGTTAACTTAATGACTTTTCAGCTAGCCCACCAAGTGAGGCCCTCAGCATTTGAAACTCCTGTCTTTACCACATTGAGCCTGTTGTATTGCTTATGTGTACAACTCTGGGATTCTCAGTCAGTTGCTGTTTGACCTCCAGAAGGAGAGCAGGTCTCCAGTGTGAGTTAGCAGCCCATTCTGAGATCTTCTATCTCTGTCTCCAGGTTTCTGACAGGCAAGAGATTGACATCTGCAATAAAGAAAACTACTGGACCCAACTCACTAAGGAATTTATGAGACACTGATATCTCAGGAAATTGCAACTCACCTGAGATGATTTTTTACACTTTGAATTTTACTAAAACTTAGAATTCGTCTTTCTTCATTTCCTGAGTGCTTATGCGTGTGGATAGTGTACTGAAACAATTCCCCACATTTTGTATGCCTTGTTAATAAGTCCTATCTTTGATTTCATCCTAAAGGATTTTGCTGTGGGCTTATTTTAAAAATTGGAATTCAAAAGCAAGAGTTTTTGCAGTATGCTTTTATCTGTAATAGTAAGGGATGGGGATAAAAAATGAAAAGGAATAAATTAAACAATATCTAGGTTTCTTGAAGTTTCAGAAAGCAAAAACAACCATAAATTGAAATCACCCCAATGCCCTATTGTCTGGGACACAAAAGTTAACCCATAAACCCACAAGATGACCACTATTCTATGTGTGGGACCTTAGCTTCCACCATAACAATGTGTATTTGCAGAACATCCTTAATAAGACACAATTAAATCTCCCAAGCTGGTTCATGGAATATTGTCAAACAAAATATGACACCAAATTGCAAAACAGGTTATTAAGACAGAGAAGAGATAAATTTTAAGGAGTGTCTCAGAGGGAAAAATTGGAGATAGAGGGTGAGCAGAAGAATTTCAGAGTTTAACGTTTTGTCATGTGAATGTGGTGGATTAAAGTTAGGGATGTTTAAAAACTCAGAACTGAAGAAGCACTGATATTTCAGAGGGTTATCAAACTGGAAGACATAACATGGTAAGGGCACTTGGATTTAAAAACAAGAATGAGAATTTTATGTTTGATATTATAGGTGAACTCGCATGTTTCCTCGATTATAAAATGGAACACATTTCAGAAGTACTTTGCTGTGTGTAAAGTGTTTTTCGATGCTCTGAGGTGCTCCATAAACAGGACTATCAACCATCTTCAGCTGCTTGATCAATAACTTTCTTTTTATCGTAAGATCAAAAGTGGGGATATTTGTGGGTGACTGCACAATGTTTAGCTCCATTGGCTAATTGCATTTTCATCAGCTGGATCACGGAAAGTTTGTAACCACATGTAACAAAACCTGGACACCATCTGGGCTTGGAGAGTCAAGTTTCAGGCATCATCCATATCATGTAAGTGCAGGCAATAATCATCTCCCACAAGAGGAAGGTTAAACATCTTGCTTACCATTCAACAGAATTCTTTTCATCCAGTCCTCCATCATCAACATCCAATTGGAGTGCAGTTGGGAAAACTGGAGTAGGTGGTGTGTTTTCTGGTTAATAGTGAACATAAATCTAGTTGTAAACACCACTGTAAATGCTGAGGGTGCAAGAATAAGCTAAGTATTCTGTGATTAGTGACTTACTTCCATAAATCAGGAGTATTATGAAATGTCTCCACTTCCATAGGTAAAAGCAGCTCGAATAATCTTAAATAGCTTGACACCATCCATGACAAAGCAGTTCACTTGATTGGCAGCCTCTATACTGACTGAAGTATTACCTCCCTCCATTACTGGTGCGCAATAGCAGCAGTATCTACCATCTATGAAATCAGCTGCAGAAACTTATCATGGTTTATTTGACAGAATCTTCCAAATCTGTGGCATATACCACCTAGCCTGTGACAAATAGGTTGGAGCACCAGCTACCAATTCACCTCTGAGCTGACACCATTTTTATTTGGAAATAAATTGCTGCTCCTCCACTGTTATTGGGTCAAAATTGTGGAACTCTCTCAGAGCACTGAGAGTGCACCCAAAACAGATAGACTGCAGTGGGCAAGTAAGCAGTTCACACTCACCTTGTCAAGAATACTTGGTGATTTTGGCCTTACCAGCAATCCTGAAATCCTATTAATCAATAAGATAATCACAAGGCTTTCTAGTATTTCTTTTTGTCATCGAAGTTTGTGTGATAATGAACCATTCTGACTGAGGTGCTGACAGAGTTTATGATTTGATTATAATTGAATGATAGTGGAATTGAGAAATTCCTGAATTTTTAAGCAAAGCAGAACATTTAGGATTGCTGCTGTTGACCGGTATCCATCTGCTGGAGAACCAACATGCAGATAACACATGAGGACACACGGAATGCTTCGGAAAATAAACAATATTTTTACATGGCTCTCTGCCCCAATTTACTGCCTGCTAGTGGGAAACACTAGCCTCCAGGTTGTGTGATGAATCCTCATCACTACATGTCATACTGTATGAACTGGTCACACTCTTGATCACCATAAGTTACATTCAATGTCATCATCTCCCTCTAAAGTTGGGAACCACAGGTCCATTTTTGTCTCATGTGCCCCAAGGAAACTACTAGCAATCTCATGAGAAATGGTTCTTCCATTAAACAAAACATAGATTATTACATAGTCACAATCAGATACAAGTTAATTGGTATGAAATAATGTCATTGCTAAGACTGTGATGTGTCCTACATAGTGCGTTTATCTTCTTTGATATCCAGAGCTGTTCTTCACCATATATCATCATACTGGTGTGAGGGGAGAGGGGGGGGGATACTTAATACACTCCTCAGTATTAACATTTTCAGAACCAAGCACTATATACAGCATAATCTCAGATTAAGGGGTCACCCCATTAGGACAGAGATGAAGAAGAATTACTTCTCTTAGAAAGTAGTGAACCTGTCGAATTCGTTGCCACAGAGAGTTGTAGAGGTTATGTTGTAAAGAATATTCAAAGTGATATAGACAGATTTGTTTTAATCAATAAGGGTTAGAGGATAGAGGAAGGAAAGTGGAATTGAGGATTATCGGATTAACCTTGATTTAATTTAGTGATGGCACAGGCTCATTAGCCGAATAGCCTATGTCTGCCCCAACATCTCATGGTAACCAATGATGTTGATCGTCTTTAGTTTGAGACACTTCTGAACCGCGAGCGTCAAGAGAAGTAATATGAGTAAGACTCATATTACTTCAGGAAATGAAGAGTCAAGGCATGGACATTGATCATAGTTTCAATTTGCTCCTAAGGATCAATTAAGCCAGTTTCATAAAACTTTACTGTAGCAACACAATGCAATATATGTACCACAGATGTGTAGAGAGACAGTTTATTTTTAAATACTACAGACAATTTTACATTCACATGGAGAAGGCGCTAGTAAGTTTTATATGATGTCAGTTATATATGATTTTTGAAGTTGCTGTCTTCTAACAGATTTCGGCACTGTATGCAGATCTTTACACCTTTTGTACCCTGGTCTATGTGTGACTTACTCTCCCAATGGCTCGAGCTAGAAAACTGCCTCAGATTCTTTCACATATATGACCTCTGCTGCTCTGGCATTGGTTCATTGTTGTTGCTTTGTCATGGAGTTACATTCTGTCCCAGAGGCTTCCTATGTGGATTTCTGATTTTTATGAGTTTCCAACCATACAGTGCTGAACCTGTTTCTTGAGGAAAGTAGTACCATCACGCATGATCTACAGCCGAGAGGACAACCAAGCAGTTGGAATTGGGGTGACATAAGGCTGGGGAAAATTTGAAATGCTGACAGCCTGGGAATTTTGCCTTACGGTGGGAACTGCCAGAATATCCTATGTTATAAATTTAGCCGATGATTCCTCCACAACCATGCCCCCCCACCCCTAAACCCTCTATGCCACTCTCCTCCACCCATCCTCTCCAAAGCTGTCTTCACATGCTGGGGAGGTTTCTGTCTAGATGTGCTGTTAAGTAGGAATGGCAAAGTGGTTGTGTTATTGGACGAGTAAAATCTGAAGCATGGAATAATTATTTCAGAATCAAACTTCACAGAAGTGGCCTTTCAGCTCATTGAATCAGCACTGAAAAAATACTCTAAATCTACACCACTGATCTGGTGGATTGAGTCAAAATCAAACCATGGCAACTGAGGAATTTAAATGCAATTAATTAAGTAAATCTGGAATAATCTGGCTTGATGAACATGTAATGACTGAATTGTCAATTCAGATGTTTGCTGATGGGCTTTGATGCAGGAAATCTGCTGAATTTACCTGGTCGGGTCTGAATGTGACTCTGTAATGCTGTGATTGTAAATCTTAACTGTCCTCTGAAATGGCCTTGTAATCTGTTCTATTGCGATCAAGCAGATAGCTCACCAGCACCTTCTGAAGGGAAACTTGAAATGAGCATTAACTTCTGTCATTGCCAGTGAAACCCACATTCTGTCAGTGGTTACAAAGGTAACCCAGAACATCACTCAGTTGTGTAAACAGACACTTGAAACTCAGAGAGCCACCAGTATCTTCTCCTGTAAAGCTCTTACTAGCAATGCTTTTTTGTTGTAAATGAATAAAAGAAAATAGTTAAGGAATTCTAGGAAGGCAGAATTGAAGTTGGAAACTGAGTCCACTAAGTTTCAATCCCTTCTAGTCCACAACCAGGAGTTCTTTGTCCTATTTAATTTATGAAATGTTAAGTGATCAACTTAAAGAGATGAAGAGCAATGATTGGGTTAATGGAAAGATGCCTCAGTAAACTTAATGAATATATTCCTACAGAGTCAAATTCAAACCGCAAAATGACTCATGGAGACATATGTTTTCATGAAGAAATACAGACAAAATCAATAAAGTGCTGTTTCTGCTTGGGCTCTACTTGAAAGGAAAATTCTACATATTTTGAATGTATATTTTCACTAATAACAGTTATGGTTTAATACTGAACAACTCTATTTACAATAATGTGACACAGGTGAGAGGCAGCCAGATTAACCCTTCTTCTACTGGATTGTGTTGTTCTAACATTTTAACTCAAATAGTGTGTCCAAGTTCATTAGCATTACTGCAGTGCTTGTATAATGACAGACCGCAGACTGGAGAGGTTAACCCTTCAAATTTAAAATGATAGCACATTTTCATATTCCAATGTGTTAAGCTTTTACTGGCCTTCAAAAAAGTATAATTGAAATGGAGTTACTGTTAATATATTCAGTAATATAAGTATGCAGCAAACTAACTATCTTTGCACATATCACAACACAGAATTCTAAGTGGCTCCTAATTAGTTAGCATCACTGCAGTGTTTATATAATGACTTTATATTTCAAGTAAATTCCCATTTTGCACTGATTCAGGCAGTTTGTTCTTCATTTTCTGTAAATCATCTGCAGAAATGTGTTATTAATTCATTTTAATTAATTACTTTTATGATTTATACATCAGTTGATATCAGATGAATATGCACACAGGTGTTTTCCCAGTGCCTAGTTCCATTCATATACCTGCAAAACGTAAGTAATTATACCATCCGAATATTGCATTCTGTATTTACATAAAGGTCCCGGTCTGAACATACAGGTGTAAATGCTGATTCCCAGTTTCACTCACCTTCCCACTGAAGCTGCAATCTGTTTTAGGAGAAGTTCAGAGATAGAAAAATGGTGAGTAAGCCAAACGATGAACAATACTTTAAAATAGCAACAATGAGATAGAGGAGAGCAAAATTTAGAGAAAAGGAGGAGGTAGGCTCAAGGTGGGATCTAAGAGAGTAAGATCAGAAGAAGAGGACATGTGATGGAAAAGGAAAATTAAATAGAGAGAGAGACAGCATCTCTGTGTGAAAGTTGAAATTGTGGATGAGTGGGAGTCTAATACTGGAGCAAATAGCATTCCAGGGATGTTGCGGATAATATTGGACAAAAATGGACCAAAGATAATCTAATCACCACTGCTTTAGATTCATTGGCATTACCACTGAAATGTTTCGGGGGTTACCATTGACAGAAACTGAACTGGACCAGCCATATAAATACAAGAACAGCTCATATGCCAGGAATACTGCATTGAGTAACTGAGCTCCTGACTCCCCAAATCTGCATGTCAGGAGTATAGTGAAATCTTCCCCACTTGCCTGGATGAGTGCAGCTTCAACAACTCTCAAGACGCCTGACAAAACCAGAATAAAGCAGCCAACTTGATTGGCACTACATCCACAAAAACTGACTTCCACCACCACTAACTACATTCAGAAGCAGCAGTGTGTACCAGCTAACAGATGCACTTCAGAAATTTGGTAAGCCTCGTTACAGAGCAACTTCCAAACCAATGACCACTAGAAATACAAAGACAGTAGATTCATGAGAGCACCATCCTTTACAAGAAACCCCAAGCCACTCTCCATCCTGCTTTGGAAATGTATCACCTCCCTAACAGCATTTCGAGTGTGCTTACTGCACATGGACAGTAGCAGTTGAAGAAGTCATCTCATTAGTAACTTCTCAAGGGCATCTAGGGATGGTTGAGCCAACAATACCCACAAGAGTAAATAACAAAACCTGAAACATATGAAACATTACAATTACCATGACCACATTTTATTATGTGATGAAAGGGAGAATAACAAAAATAAACATTGCTCTCTTTGTGGAGAATAATATAATATAATATAATGGCAAGTATTTCTTGTCAGCCCTCATAGTAGAAGATACAACTTGAATACAAGTCATAGAAATAAATCTATAAGAGACAATCTATAAAAAATAAATCTAATAAGATACAAAGACTGAGAAAAACTAATATCAGCAGCAAAAATAAATCCCTGAAGACTATTAAGGGATTAAAAGAAAACAAATCCCCAAGACTTGATGACCTACTTCTTCAATTTATAAACACAATTGCTAAGATTACTGAATGTACTGCCAATGATTTTTGAAACTCCCTGGATTGTAATTTGGACCCAGGAGATTATAAATAAACAATACAACACCACTATTCAAGAAAAGAAGGAGAGAGTAAAAGAGGGAACTACAGGCTAGCCATCCTGACATCAGTCATTGGAAAAATCATGGAATCTATTAAAGAGATTTTAACAAAGTGCTGAGAAAATCATAGTTTGATCTTGGCTGTCAATTTGGCTTTACAAAAGGAACATTTTATTTGTGGAATCAGAAATGACTTGACAGGTAAGTTTTATTAGCTTCAACTCATATTCAATGTTAAATAGGTTTTAATACAATAACTTGCTTTTGGCATTGTATACATCTTCATATGCTTTAGAATACTTTATCCAGTGGATAAAGGGCTGTTCGACATTCAGTAGTGTTATTAATCTAATTTAAATATGTCATCGGGATGGTGCGTTGTCATCTTTACATTGCTTTAAGGTTCAGAAATCTCACTGAGAAAAAAACAACTCAATCATTGCCAAAATAAATAAACAGGCATTCAAAAACTTAGAAGCAACATAATCTCCCAGCAGCTAATAAAACTATAAATTAAACAAATTTGATATCCTCTCAAAGGCTTTGTAAACATCCCATATGGAGCAGAATTCATTTGTAATGTTGCATTTCAATCAAGCAGTCATTATGATAATCTATTGCACAATGTACAGAGGAATCTTGATTATTCAAATATCAATTATCTGAATTTTGGATTGTCTGAAGAATATTTCAAGGTCCTGCAAAAATGTTACATCAAAGAGGTAAGTGTATTCTTATGTGAAAATGCTGGCAAAAACAAAGAAACACAAGCCGCTCAAGCATCAGCGACTGGATATTTTTGAGGTAAGAGTTGTTACATAGCCCTTTGCAAAAGTAAGTGTTTGACAGTATTCCTGTCACTTTACTGGGCCACTCATGAAAAAAGTGGCGGAGAACGCAAATGCATGCGCGAGGCAGTATTTCTGCCTTTCTGTCATGAGACTAAGTTCCCAGAAACTGACAAATCCTCTTGCAATTGTAGAAGATATTCGGGACCTTGTTTAATGCTGTCTTCACCACTCCTTGCCAAATACTAATTACTGCTGTATTTTGAAAAATTTTTTCTTGTGTTATCATTGCTTTATTTTGTTCATCACATGAAATCTGTGTCCTCTTGCTCTCAGTACATTAAAATTATAGATTTAAACAAATTCTCTGGTAGAATACAGCGTTAGATCAGCGTGGCTTCCCTTGTTTAAGGTAAAATCGATTATCCGAATAATCAATTATCTGAACAAAGTAGTGTCCGCCATCTCTTTTGTATAATCGAAATTCCTCTGTACTTACAAAGCCTATAGCATTGAATACCTTGAAATCTGTAAAACAACCTGACCAGGTAGTCAAAGAGTATTAGGGAGTATTTCCTGTTCATTCATAGGAGGTGGGCATTGCTGGCTAGGCCAGCATTTATTGTCCAGAGGGCAGTCAAGAGTCAACCACATTGCTGTGGAATTGGAGTCACAGATAAGGATAGCTGTTTCCTTACCTAAAGGACATTAGTGAATCAGACTGGTTTCGCCAACAATCAAAATTATTCCAGGAATGGAAGGTTTGAGTAATAAGGAGATGCTGAATAGGTTGAGACTTTCTTCACTGGAGTGTAGGAGGTTGAGAGGTGACCTTATAGAGATTCATAAAATAGTGAAGGGCATAGATAAGGTGAATGGCAGGGGTATTTTCTCCAGGGTGGGGGATTTCAAGACTAATGGCTGTATTTTTAAGGTGAGAGGAGAAAGATTTAAAAAAGACATGAGATGCCTTTTTTCTCACAGAGAGTGGTTCATGTGTGGAAGAAACCTTCAGAGGAAGTGGTAGATGTGGGCATAGTTGTAATGTTTAAATGACATTTTGATAAGTGCATGAATGAGAAAGGAGGGATTTAGGCCAAGCGCAGGCAGGTGAGATTAGTTTAGTTTGGGATCATGGTTGGACAAAAGGGTCTGTTTCCATGCTGTATGTATCTATGACTATGAATCTGTTTCATGGTTATCGTTAGACACTTAATTCCAGATTTTTAAAACCAAATTCAGATTTCATCATCCACCATTCACCTCCCCCCAAAGAAAGAAGCAAGGTAAAGGCATGAAGAAGTTCAGTGATAGTATTCCTGAGCTTGGGACCTCGGCAAATTAAGACACAGCCAGTAATGGTGGAGAAATTAAAATCAGGGTTGCAAACCAGACCAGGATTAGAACATTGTAGAGAAGTTGAAGGATTGTGGGGCTGGGGGTATTGTTAGAGATTTGGATGAAAGAGACCATGGAGGACTTTGCAAAAAATGCTGAAAATTTTAAAAAGACAATATTGCTGAACTGGGTGCTACTGTAGGTCAATGAGTACAGACATGTTAGGGAATTGGAATTTGGTTTGAGTTAAGATAGAAGCAGCAGAGTTTTGGATGATCATAAATTTATGAAGAGTAGAATATGAGAGATCAGTTAGGAGTAAATTGGAGTACTCAAGTCCAAGGATAAAGAAGCCATAACTGAAAGTTTCTGCTGTAGAGGAGCCAAGATTGGGTGAATTTAGGTGATGTTACAGCAATAAAAGTAAACTTTCATAATAATGTTGCAAGTATAAATTCGGAGGCTAATCATCAGAAAGAATTTAAGAATGAGTGACAGATAAAAAGATATTATTAAAGCAATTACATCAAAAATCATTTTTGACTTGCATTATTTTGTTGTGGCTAGGAAAAAGGAGGTAGCTTTATATTTTTAAACAATGAAAAAAACAAAAATCAAGCAATCTGTGACCAGTCCAGTTAATGTACATTACATCTGATTCCATTATAAATTACACTCTCAAGAACCATTTTACTAGCACTGTTTCAGAAAGTATGATACCTCAGTGAATACTATAATTTAAAGATATAATTTTTATGTGTCTATTTTTCCCAAAAGTACACTCAGAGGGCTGATCTAATAACTGGAAAACTACAATGTTGGATTGTGACTAAGCTTCACATCCCAGTCTTAACAATAATTCCCTCCTGAGATTCTTCCAAGTTTTGCACAGAGTGTGACTTTGCCAAATTTGACCATGTGCCTCTAAGCAAAGGCGAGAGTTTGACTCAAAGTTCTCAAACAGGCTGCAGATTAATTTCAAACTCTTCATTGATAAGATTAGGGAAATAGTGTTTCAGAAAAGAACATTCTTGTGGAGCATCCTTCAGTTTCAGGTGGGAGACAATTTTTAATATTGTTATCAAAGTCCTATGCCATTTGCTAGCTATTTATGTAAATTTCTGTTCTTAAGCATTGAGAAGCTTAACCAGAGTTTCTTAAAGTGCTCATTGCAGACTGCTCAGAAAACAAGGCCAGCTACAGAATTGTACTCACTTTAATATGGGGTCACATGAAGTTTGTCTGTTGGCCCACAAAAATCTTTTGGCTGACAATTAACCAAAACAACATCCCGCCCCCTCCTTTCCTGCACCTTAAGTTATTATTTCATGCTCAGATCCAAGCAAGTGGATTTCTCATCTACCTGAATGGACAGGCTGTGTTAACCCTTCAACCCATTACTAATTAAAAATCTGTCTATCTCCTCTTTAAATTTTCTCAGTGCCCTAGTGTCCACCACAATTTGGAATAATGAATTCCACAGATTCACGACTGTTTGAAAGAAGTAATTTCTCCTCATCTCTGTTTTAAATCTTCCATTCCTTCTCCTAAAACTAAGACCTCTCGCTCTAGATTGCCCCACAAGAGGAAATGTCTACTATGCCAATCCCTTTAGCATCTTATATACTTCAAATAGATCTCCTCTCATCCTTCTAAATTCTAGTCAGTAAATGTCTAAACTATTCAATCTCTCCTCATTAAACAAATTAACAATATCCAGTACTAACAAAGCCAGGTTAATGTGCCATTTGGAGTATTTCGCTGTGTTCAAAAATGACTGCTGCATGGACCGATGTAGAGTGTGTCTTTTCCCATCCATCAGGCAAGAAAAATGAGGGGCATGATGTATTAGAGTCATAGAGATGTACAGCATGGAAACAGACCCTTCGGTCCAACTCGTCCATGCCAACCAGATATCCCAACCCAATCTAGTCCCACCTGCGAGCACCAGGCCCATATCCCTCCAAATCCTTCCTATTCATATAGCCATCCAGTTGCCTTCGAAATGTTGCAATTGCAATCCAGTGAGAGACAAGAAAAGGTCAGATTCTTGCAATGAGATTAACTTTCACAATTAACCCTTCCCTCTTTAATTGATAAAATTAATTTCTTGTTGTCAGGTGGCAAGATGTCTACCTACATATGACTTGGAGCTCATTAATTTCCCTTCTTGACTAAATTAACTTCCCCTTTCCAATTAATGTCTGCCCACTCAAAATACTCAATACTTCAGAAACTCAGTTGCCTAAACCCAGCATGTACCTGGCAACTTGGCTCTTCAGTCTCTAGTTTGGGTGAGTTCACAGCTCTGGCTGCCTATGCTGAAACCGCTGAAAGGGCGGCACGGTGGCACAGTGGTTAGCACTGCTGCCTCACAGCACCAGAGACCCGGGTTCAATTCCCGCCTCAGGCGACTGACTGTGTGGAGTTTGCACGTTCTTCCCGTGTCTGCATGGGTTTCCTCCGGGTGCTCCGGTTTCCTCCCACAGTCCAAAGATGTGCAGGGCCAGGTGAATTGGCCATACTAAATTGCCCGTAATGTTAGGTAAGGGGTAAATGTAGGGGTATGGGTGGGTTTCGCTTCGGCGGGTCGGTGTGGACTTGTTGGGCTGAAGGGCCTGTTTCCACACTGTAATGTAATCTAATCTAATCTCAATGATCCTTGTGGTCACTTTCACTACCACCTCCACAACTGCAGTAGACCCCTTCATGGGGACAAAGGCAGCATCTATCCCTGGCCCATTACTGCACCCAGCTGGAGAACAGCAACATGCCATATTCAGCTTGACAGGGGACACCTTAACAGTAGTGTCAGACAGCAGCTCTTTCATAGGGATGGCAATTTACCACAAAAGGCAAGGCAGGAGCATGTGACTGTAGGAGACAGCAGAGTGTCAATGTGAAAAAGAGAAAGATATGTCACTGTGCAGTACGTGGCTGCGTCAATGTAGAGGTGGTGCACGTGCCTGCAGCTGACCCCGTAAACAGAGCATAGCAATGTGTGAAAGGGAGGCAAGAGGCTAAGGGGGAAAATTCCAGTCAGTCAGAGGATACTGCCACAGTCAGTCTAGAGGCTGGGCCACTTCTAGGCTGTGGGAGGAGGGGGTGGGTATTGGCCAAACCAGCAGGGAAACAATACCACTTAGAAATGAATGTTTTGGTTATACTGGAGCATTATTCTGAACTAAACAAAACAAGTCAAACCAATTTGCATCCTTTGCTAGTTTTACTGTTTTTTTTTCTTCTGCTAAGGTCAGTCAAGTGATTGGTTCAAAGAAAGTTTGAGGATTTGGCCATTTCAGTCAGGGGGAATCAGGGCGAAGATCAGTCTGGAAGTCAAGTCAGATCAGAATGAGTCATTCGGTCAGTCAAGACCATCTTGCAAATTCAACATGGGGAATAGGTTGCAGTCAGTCAGAAATGGCCTGTAAAGTCACCCCGGGAAATAGGACACAGTGAGTCAGGGACCTGGCTTGTACATAATGCAGGAAGCTGGGCTGGGCTAATAGTTTATCCATGGCTGCATCAAGACTGTTTGCAGATCAAGTCTGCAGAATAGCTTGGTTGTATTTATTAGGTAAGAACAATGACTGCAGATGCTGGAAACCAGATTCTGGAT
>NC_057710.1:38502218-38536536 GCF_004010195.1 Chiloscyllium plagiosum
GGATTGCATTTTTGCAAGAGGTAGGGTGGGAAGAGGTGTAATCCAGGTAGTTGTGGGAGTCGGTGGGTTTGTAAAAAAATGTCGGTGTCAAGTCGGTCGTCATTAATGGAGATGGAGAGGTCCAGGAAGGGGAGGGAGGTGTCAGAGATGGTCCAGGTAAATTTAAGGTCAGGGTGGAATGTGTTGGTGAAGTTGATGAATTGCTCAACCTCCTCGCTGGAGCATGAGGTGGTGCCAATGCAGTCATCAATGGAGCGGAGGAAGAGGTGGGGAGTGGTGCCGGTGTAATTACGGAAGATCAACTGTTCTACGTAGCCAACAAAGAGACAGGCATATCTGGGGCCCATACGTGTGCCCATGGCTACCCCTTTGGGAATGGTACAGTCATAGGCCACTTGAAATTGGTGCAGTGGGATCTGGTAGGATGGGGAGAGGGCTGGGAGATCTCAAGGTGGGTGGGAAGTCAAGGCACCATGTTGATCCAAAAATCAACTGGATAGAAAAATTTCTATTTTGACAAAGCAGCACTTAAATTGTAGGAGTAAATAGTTTTTTTAAAGGAACTGGAAAGTGAATCTCATGTAAGCAGAAGCCCAGTGACTGCACAACATGCTCATCTGTCTTTATTTCACATCCAGCCAGAATGCCAAAACAGGCCTTGTACCATCTAACATGCGTATGCAAGCTCTTGTCTCAACTGGCCTCTACTCAGATGGAATTTCACATTGGCTGCAGGCACTAAATCATTTCTTTGGGAATCCGCACTACATAGTTTGAACCATCGTGTACAAATTCCTTCTCTGCCTTTTCACTTGGTGTGGAGAGTTATTTTGTATGGGCTGTACAGTTTCAACTTCATCAACTATCTGGATGCACTGAGACCTTTCCATCCAGACGTGATTAGTGCCAATGGTGGAAGGCTAGCTATGTTTAAGTAACCCCTTTTCCATTAGGGATTCGGGGTGGAGTTATCACAGCAGTCCCATACATTGGAAAGTTAAGCTGTTTCGCAGACTCCCAGCATGTCCATATTTTTTCCAGCCATATAGAGTCTGAGATCTGTGTCTACATTGGCTGCACTAGACTGCAGTCCCTTTCTCACTTCTTCAGGGGCTGCTCAGTCAGTCTCATGTTTAGCATCTTTTTCTACTTGTGGATTTGGAGAAATTGGAAGATCTCCTTATAAGTCTGCTCCTTGGTTTGGCACAGGTGCCTTTGAAATTCTGACAAAGTGTCACTAGATCTGAAATGTGAACTCTGCTTCTCTCTTCCTCTCTCCACAGATGATGCCAGACCTGTGCAGTTTCTCCAGTGCTTTCTGTTTGTGTTTCTGGGGAATTATCATTGACCAGAATCTGAACTGATAGTCCATTATAAACAAAATGGCTACAGGAACAGGGTCAGTGGCTAGGCATTCTGCAACACGTATCTTACCTCCTCTCTCCCCAGTGTCTGTCAAGCTAAATGGTGCAAAGGTAATGGGTGCACAGGCAGAAAGGGAATGGGTGATCACTAGACAGGGTAAAACACCAGGCAGATTGTATGGGAGCTCTCCTCGGCTTAAGTATCTCTCTCCAACCAAAGGAAGATATTTCCCTGATTCCCACTGACTTCAGCTTTGTTAGAGCTCCTTAAATCTACACTCAATCAAAACGCTGGCATGGTTTCAAAGGCAGTCACTTGTGACTCACCTCTGGATTTCAGCTCTTCATTTCTTGATTAAGGCTGTAATGAGATCAGTGGTACAGAAACTGAGTGAGTAAGCTATTGCTGCATTGCTGATAATCACTTTCATCATTGTGCTGATGACCGGGAGTAGACTGATGGTGCAGTAATTGGCTGGGTTGGATTTGTCCTACTTTTGGTGTATAGGACATACCTGTGCAATTTCCACATTATCAGGTACATGCCAGTAATGTAACTGTACTGAAACAGCTTGGCTATAGGTGCAGCAAGTTCTGGAGCACAAGTCTTCTGTGTAATTGCCAGCATATTGGCTGGGCCCATAGCCTTTGCAGAATCCAATGCATTCAACTGTTTCTTGATATCATGTGGAGTGAATCAAAATGGTTAAAGACTGACATCTGTGATGCTGGGGACCTTAGAGAGAAGCCAAAATCGATCATTTCATGTTGAAGATTGCTGCAAATCCTTCAACCTAATCCTTACCCTCTGTGTTAGGCTGCTACATTACTGAGGACGGGGATATTTGTGGAAACTCCTCCAGTTAAGTAAAATTGTTTAATTGATGGCAGAACTGCAGAGCTTTGCTCTGATCTGTTCTCTTCTCTTTTGTTCTGAAGAAAAGCCAGACATTAACTATTTTTCGCTCTCCACAGATGCTACCAGTCCTGCCGTGTTTCTCCAAAATGCTGTGTTTGGTTCAGATCTGACTTTTTGGTTCTGAGGTTATTTAGCTCATGCTGCTACCTATGTTTGGGATAAAATATTGAAACAAGAATAGGCCATTCAGCCCATCAAGCCTGTTTCACCTTTCATTACAATCATGGTAGACCACACACTTCAAAGCACGATCCCCATATCTGTTTATGTCATTCATATGTAGAAATCTGTCAATCTCTAACAAATACAATGACTAAGTTTCACAAGTTTTTTTGAAGAAGTGACAACGAAGATTGATGAAGGCAGAAAGGTGGATGTTGTCTGTATGGACTTCAGCAAGGTGTTCAACAATGTTCCGCTTGGTAGACTGTTTAGCAAGGTTGGATCACATGGATTCCAGTGAGAGCTAACCATGTGGATACAAAACTAGCTTGAGGTAGGAGACAGTGGGTGATGGTGGAGGGTTGTTTTTCAAATTGGTGGCCTTTGACCAACAGTGTGCTGCAAGGATTGATGTTGGATCTGCTGTTTTTTGTTACTTATATAAATGATTTGGATGTGAATACAGGAGGAATCATTAGTAAGTTTGCAAATGACACCAGAATTTGTGGTCCAGTGGACAGTAAAGAGGGCTACCTCAGAATACAGCGGAATCTTGATTAGATGAGCTGAAGGGTCGAGGAGTGGCAGATGGAGTTTAATTTGGATAAATGTGAGATGTTGCATTTTGGCAAGGCAAATCAGGGCAGGACTTATGGTAGGGTCCTGGAGTATGTTGCCAAACAAAGAGATCTTGGAATGCAGGATTGTAATTCCTTGAAGGTGGAGATACAGGTAGACAGGGTAGTGAGAAAGGCGTTTGGTACACTTGCCTTTATTGGCCAGTGCATTGAGTAGAGGAGATGGAGGTCATGTTGCATCTGTACAGGGCATTGGTTAGGCCACTTTTGGAATACCACATCCAATTCTGGTTGCCCTGTTAAAGGAAAGATTTTGTTAAACTTGAAAGGGTACAGAAATGATTTACAAGGATATTGCCAGGGTTGGAGGGTTTGAGCTATAAGGAGAGGTTGAGTCAGCTGGGGCTACTTTCTCTGGAGTTTCAGAGGTTGAAGGGTGACCTTAGAGGTTAATAAAATAACGAGTTATATGGATAGGTTAAATAAACAGGGTCTTTTCCCCAGGATAGGAGAGTACACAACTAGAGGGCATAGGTTTAAGATGAGAGGGCAAAGATATAAAAAAGGGACCTAAGGGGTAGCTTTCTCATATAGACTGTGGTCCGTATATGGAATAAGCGCCCAGAGGAAGTGGTGGAGACTGGTACGATTATAACATTTAAACAACTATATGGATGGGTACATGAATAGGAAGGGTTTAGAGGGATATGGACCAAATGTTGGCAAATGGGACTAGATTAAGTTAGAATATCTGGTCAGCATGGATGAATAGAATAGAATCCCTACAGTGTGGAAGCAGGCCATTTGGTCCATTGAATCCACACCAACCCTCCAAAGAGCATCCCATCAGACCTATTCTCTTACCCTATTTCATTATCCCTGTATTTCCAATGGCTAACCCATCTAGCTTGCATACCCTGGACACCTTGGGCAATTTAGCATGGTCAATCTGCCTAACTTGCACATCTTTGGACTGAGGGAAGAAACCAGAGCACCCGAAGGAAACCCATCAGACACTGGGAGAATGTGCAAACTCCACACAGACAGTTGCCCGAGGCTGGAATCAAACCTGGGTCCCTGGTGCTCTGAGGTATCAGTACCAACCAATGAGCCATGATGCTGCCCTTGAGTTGGACAAAAGGGTCTGTTTCCGTGCTGTACAACTCTATTACTCAACAAACACACTGGGTACAGAAGAATGTTTTCTCATCTCAGTTCTAAATGGTTTGTCTCTTATTTTCAAATTGTGTTCAGTGGTTCTAGACTCCCCACACAGGGAAAATATCTTCCCTGAATCTATTGTATCTGTCTCTTTAAATATTTTGTAGATTTCAAAGAAATTACCTATCACTCTCTGTAATACAAGAGAATACAAGCCCAGTTAGCTCCATCTCTCTTTCTTGGATGGTTTCAACATTTGGGAACAAGGTTGGTGAATCTTCTTTGCAGATAACATCCTTCCTAATGTAAGAAAATTATAACTGCAGATGGTATTCCAGATGTGGTTTAAGCAAGTTTCTATACAACTGAAGCTAGAATTTGATACTCCTGTACTCGAAACCTTTTGCAATAAAGGCTAACATACCATTAATCTTCCTGATAGTTTGCTGCACCTGCATGTTAGCCTTCAGTGATTTACTGATGAGGACACCCAGGTCCTTTTGTACATCCATACTTACTGATATCTTACAACTTAAGAAATACTCTGCACATCTGTACCTCTACCAAAATGGATAAATTCACATTTTTACACAGTGGTCCAAATATTCCGTTCACCATCAGAAACCTTACTTCCGACCATCTTCCGATTAAAAGTTAGCACCTTGCCTTCTGAGATGGGCATTCGTGGATAGTGGCCTTCTTTTAAGGAACTGTCCAGGAATCCACAAATACACCAGTAGAGAGAATCAGCCTGGAAATAATACTCACCTTTCTCCAGCAATCAGTGTGCTGGGTACCAGGCTTTAAACATTCAGTTACAGAGCAAGGTACTGTGACTACTCCTGTGAATGGTGGGAATACCAGGTAAGTGTGGGGTAGGGTGCCAGGTGGGGAGAGAGGAAGAGGTTTTGTGTGATTGACATGTGTGGGGGTGGGTAGTGTGCCAGTTGGCATAGAGGTACACATTCCCAAGTGAATGGGGTACCAAGTGTGGATAAGAGGTTAGATGAGTAAATGAGTGCTGAGAGGAAGGGAGTGTTGGCTGGGCACATGGAAGAATCTAGAGTGCTTCGGGCCTGTGTAGAGGATCTGGGGGTGGATGATCCAGGGAAAGGTCAGTGGTAGGAGGGAAGGGATTGGGGTAATTTAAGTCTGAGGAGAGGAGAGACTTCAGGATGTCGGCCCCAGGGAGATGTAATGAGGGTTGGGCTGGGGAGGGGGTTGATCAGAAAAATAGGCAGAGGAATGCACGTGGATACATGGGAGAGAAAAGAAGTAAAGGAAGTTTGGACTGGCACAGTGGCTCAGTGGTTAGCACTGTTGCCTCACAGTACAAGGGACCTGGGTTCAATTCCACCCTCAGGTGACTGTCTGTGTGTGGACTGTGGGAGGAAACCGGAGCACCCAGAGGAAACCCACGCAGACACGGGGAGAATGTGCAAACTCCACACAGTCAGTCGCCAGAGGCAGGAATTGAACCCGAGTCTCTAGCGTGTGAGGCAGCAGTGCTAACCACTGTGCCACCGTGCCGCCCACATGGATACATGGGAGAGAATAGAGGTAAAGGATTTTTGGACTGACACAGTGGCTCAGTGGTTAGCACTGTTGCCTCACAGTACAAGGGACCTGGGTTCAATTCCACCCTCAGGTGACTGTCTGTGTGGAGTGTGCACATTCTCCCTGTTCCTGCATGGCTTTCCTGCAGGTGCTCTGGTTTCCTCCCACAGTCTGAAAATGTGCGGGTTGGCCTGCTAAATTGCTCAATAGTGTCCAGGGATGTATAGGTTAGGTGGGGGTAGTTGGAATCAGATTACATCAATGGATAGGTTCTGCTCCTGGGGCTGCCAAAGGTGAGAGAAGGTCCAGCAAGGGGTATCAGTGATGAGTCGGGGTTCAGTTGGAGAGTTACAATAGATTTTTTAATCTTCTAACAGTTCCTCGTAACTTACGCTGAAGTGAGTTGGAACTTTCTGAATTTTCTGACTTGAATATACTCATTTGCCACCACCTTACAAAGTTTCATGCATTTGAGAATGTTTAAAATACCTGGCAAATTTTGTTGAAATGATATATGATGCTACCACCATTGGTATATATAGAACATACAATTCTACAAGTCAAGGCAAATTTCAAATTTATGTTAAATCCATGGACACCTACACCGGAGCCCCTAGTGGCGGATGCCAAAAACACAGTCACAATTTCCTTTCAAATATTCTGACTATTATTAAATTGTTATTCCTTATATTCTTATGTTTGTGGACTAAATATGCAGAACAGTTTAAAAGCAAAGCAAGACGTAATGCTTTTAGACTCTATAATTTTATTATTTTCCAATTTTCTCTGACAATATTCTGCATGGTTCAAGGTAAAAATTTCAGAAATTACTGAATGGTACAGAATTCACACATATAACAAAAAGACAGAGGAGTTGAATAAATACCTGACATTAATTTTCACAGTATATGACACTAATAGCATTCCAAAATGTCCAAATTAAAAGGGGGGGGAGGAAATAAATACAATAACTAGAGAATAGGTGCTGTAGGGACTGATGGACTGAAGACTGATATGTCTCCAGGACCTGATGGGATGCCTCCTAGGGTATTAAAGGAAATAGCTACAGAGCTGGTGGATGATCTGGTGGTAATCTTCCAGGAATCTTTGGATTCTGGAGAAGACTTAGAGGATTGGAAAATTGTTAATGTAACACATTTATTTATCTCATCGAATCCCTACAGTGTGGATTCAGCCCATTGAGATCATTCAGACCATTGAGTCCACACTGACCCTCTGAAGAGCCGTCATGACCTCACTGAATGGCAAACAGACTCAATGGTTGAATGGCCAAAAGACTTCTGTTCCAAGTCTTATAGCCTTATGCATTTTCTGAAATTTGCTCTCGAATCCAGGCACTTTGCTTTTCTCTTTCCCAGGCTTCGTATAATCAATCATTTGCAGTATGACTTTAAATCTTTTCTTTTTCATTCCCCACCCCCTTCTAATTCCATCACTTTTTTGGTTTATTTACACAACTGGAAAAGTTTTGACATAGGTCATTCAACGGAGAATACTTGTTTTTCAGCAGCTGAACAGCTGGACACAAGTGATGGACACCAATGCTGTGCTTCATTTATCATGTATCAGTCAAATATGTGCCTTGGTGAGCAGCCTTCTCAAACCATTGAAGTCTATATGGTGTAATTACGGAATTGTTTTTGACCCAAAGTTTTTAAATAAGAACTTGATGGTATGCTTAAGAATGTTCACTCTTGGGTATCCTGAATACAAGATTGACATGGTCAGGATTTGATAACAAAACAATTAGTGGAAAAATCAGGAAATTCAAGCTCTATTTGTCATTCAAAGCAAATAAAAAAAAGAATTTTTTTCTGGTGTAAATTTGTCAGTTTTGTTGGAATAATGCACAATCACTGGAATTTTAGAAAAATCCAGTTGCATGGTCGAGGTATTCTTGCCTCTGCAATCTACAGTTTGACACCTCTGTAGCTTCGTTACATTTTCTGGTATTTTGTATTGGAGGTCAGTTGGCATGACAGCTGCTTTGCGATGCAGAGCAATGCCAAAAGTGTAGCCTTAAATCGTGTACCAGCTGAAGGTTCCATCTTCCCAACCTCGCCTTTCGCCTGAGGCGTGGTCACCCTCATGTCAAGCCACCACCAATTTTCCCTCTCTCTAATGAGAGAGCAGACCTATGATCCTCTGGGATCATTGCCATTTAAGCTTTATTTTGAATTCTTTGCCCTATTGTAAACAGAGCGAATACAAAGCATTACTGGCTACAGAATGCAACAAAATGTCTGCCAGAGGAAGTGGTCGTTTAAAAAAACACATTAAGCACACTGTCTATCGCGGATCAGGACATATATTGGTTCTGTTTCTTCTTGACTAGGAAGAATGCCCAACTAACAGTGACAAGTGACTGGGACTGATTCTGAGGAGCGCATGGCAGCATCCCATCTGAATTGCTGAGACATCTCAGACACATTCTTAACATCCCAAAGAATTTCTTGCTGATGTTATGTGTGGACAGGAGCATCTGACTGTATAATTATTCAGCAGGTGAACTGGGATTTAGGAGAGGAGGTGATCAATCAAGCCTTTATGTCATAATAGTTGTCATCCAACAGCTTCCCATGTAGATTTACTTCTGCCTCAGCTAAATGGGGTAGGCTTGATTGTGACAGAACAAAGGAACCATGGCAAAATCTTGGGTATCTGCCAAGCACATAGGGAACGGTGTTTGGAACATCACAAGCTAGCTGTATGTTCGGAGAATAGTGATTTTCTTTGTCTGGGTTGATCCAAATACATAGTTTTTTTTAACGGGATATGTAATTCCACATGGATTGTGACACCCAGATTGCTGTTCGGGCTAGATTTGCATTTTATTTCTGTTGTACATTCACTTGCTGTTGATGGACTCAAGTGACCAACATGCTTGTAACTTGGTTGGTACAATTACACCATACTAACTGACTCATTACAACTGTATTACTGATACAGACTGGAACATGCCCATGTTGCAGAAGGTGAGGGCACTGTTCATCTTCACTGTAAATATATGCTGCAGGCCTCTGCGCAATTCAGCTCAGAAAACCTGGCAGAGATCCACTATTGTCTGCCTACATATAGACAGCACTGGCTGTCTGTTAGAGCTTGGGTAAAAAAATGCTTTTCAACGTTTATAGTGTTTATTTCCCAGTTTCCTAGGGTTGCCAGCTGTCTGATTACAGATCAAGCAACCTGGTTTTTTGAGTGGGATGTCTGGACAATTCTAAACTGTAAGATATCATGCGTCTGATGAGAAAATTTTCTGATATGCATCTTTCTGCTGTGAGTGCTTAAGGCAATTGCAACAAATTCCTGGCAGCATTATTTTGAGGGAGGCCTTAATATAACACTGCTGAGAATTTGGCACGAATGCCTTAACTGCTCACATCAAAAGATCTTTTTTTTTCCTCACTTCTATGCCTTGTGATGTGGATGCAATCATTTTTGATGCACTAATGTATTCAAGGAGTTTTCGTCAGGAGCAAAGAAAACATCAGAATTCAAATCATGATCCCACTCCCTGTTGTGCCAGTGTTCTGTTGTCTGTCTGACTCAGATATAGCAAGCAATGGCACAAATCGTATCTACTTATTTTCACTTTCAATAAAGGTGAAGAAAATGTATTTTGTACACCTATACAATAGAAAATAGTAGCAGGAACAAGCCATTCAGCCCGTGAGCCTATTCCACCATTCAACTAGGTCATGGCTTGTTTTCTACTTCACATCATTTTCCTCACACTGTCCCCATATCTCCTGACCTCTTTAATATCTAAAAGTCCATCAATCTCTGTCTTGAACATAATGACTGAGCCTTCACAGCTTTCTTGTGGGAGAGAATTCCAAAGATTCATACCCTTTGAGTGAAGAAAATGCTCACAATCTCCCTCCTAAAAGGGTTTGTTCTTTAATCTGAGACTGTGTCCTATGGTTCTGGACCCCTTAGCTGTCATTTCTGCACCTTTCCTGCTAAGCCCTATAATAATTTTGTTTCCACGAAATTGACCCTCATTGTTCTGAACTCTGGAGAGCACTGTCCCCAATCTTTCTTTTTTGCACATGCTTGGAATTGGACTGGTGAAATCTTCATTATGATCCCTCTCTGGCAAGTGCGTCCTTCCTTAGAGGAAAAAGTAAAATTAAAAACAAACAGTAATGCCTGGAAATGGGCATATTAGTTTTGCTGGAGCTCCGTGATGAAGTAAAGATCAAGCAACCTGGTATTTTGAGTGGGGTATCTGGAGTAAAGAAGTAAAGAAGAGAAGTCAAACCTATATTCCTCATTCACCAATTTAATTGGTGTTTCCTTTGAGGAGACTGAAGCTGTGTGTAATATTCCAGATGTTCTCTTACTAGGATCCATGCAATTAAGACATGTTTCACTCCTGTACTCAAGTCATCTTTTAATAAGGCCAATATACGAGTTGCCTTTCTTATGTCTTGCTGAACTTTCAGAGACTCGTGAACAATTACTCTTAACTCCATGCTAAATTAGCCAGGTTAGGTAAATTGGCCATGCTAAATTGGCATAGTGTTCAGGGATGCCTAGGTTAGGCCTGTTAGTCATGGGAAATGTTGAATAATCGAATAGGGGAATGGGTCTAGGTGGGGAATGGGTCCACACTGTAAGGAATCTATGATTCTATGGAGCTATTGGCCAATCTGATTGACTGGCAGTTCCAAAGGTCCCATCTGCATCTAGTTCCAAGTAGATTGTGCCAAAACACAAGATGCTTCATAGAATGTTTAACATTCAGCCAACAGTCCCTCCTATCCTGGTTCCTCCACTTCCACCAATCATTGGTTCCTGCTCCCTTTCTCTTGCTCTTTCTTAAGAGACAGAAATCTGTGATTGGAGAAGCAGAAAAGACGCAAGGGCGGCATCTTGAGATTAGGGGAGCTATTCTGGCTGGGGCTTTTGTTACCATGCAGGAGAATTCATCTGTGCCATTGCTGACCATTCCTCTAGAAAAGTGGTGCAGTTTAGGAACAAAAATGATGGTTTGATAGTGGAGGTGTTTAGATATTCTAAAATACTCTGTGGAAATCAACAATGATTGGACACGAGTGTGCAGGGCTTGAGTGTTATACACAACAGTTTTGAACTGCAAAAGGGGTGCATGAGAGTTGACAATGGATCCTGTGGTTGCTGTGGGGTAAGGTATGGAAGAAGAGCATATGCTTGTTGGGTTGCTAAAATAGCTTGTTGGGTTGCTGATTATAATGAGTGTATGGCTATGTAAAGCCAAATGAATAATGTTCATTTGATATTATACCTCAGAAAAAGCTTGGAAGTCATTCAATCCATGATGAGTTGTCAGATTTTCAATAGGAGACGCCTGTCCTAGTTTTTAATACAGCAAAATTTAAATTGTTCAATGTCACTGCATCAGCTCAGACTTTTCAATGATCCCATTTTGGAAATAGGATATAGGAGATTTATTTACCGTAAGCTAACAAAAATATCTTATTTAAAGATTCCAAGTTAAGAATGCAATCTTTGGTATTTGTAGTATCTTGTCTCTATAAAGGAGAAAACCCTAAAAAAATCCACTCAAATTCAGAAGATATTGTTGCTCCCTAACTATATCACCTAATAAAGGTGTTAATGAGGATGAAGAAGGAATCTCTGAAAACAAACAAAGTTGTGAGGAAGTTAGAAGTGCTGTTGAAAGTAAACGTGATTCGTTAAGTGCAAAACTATGGTGTGAAACGATAAGTGGGCATCACTAAGGAGTGGGAGATTCCTCCATTGAGTTTGTCAACTCGGGTTCTGAAACCCGAGGGGAAACAGAGGGGAAACAGCTTGGAACAGTTTGACAAGTAGATATTCTCTCCAGCAAGGAAGAAAATGAGAATGGCTGCCTATCCTGACATTGAGGCGGTGGGTAGGATCTGATTAAGGTACACATAATTGTGAGAGGTATAGACAGAGTGGATCATGAGGATCTTTTCATGCAGATGTACTAAGAACAGAGGGCAGAAGAGCAACTAGCTTAGAGGAGATCTGAGAAGTATTCGTTTCACCCAGAGAGTAGAGGTGGCTGAGAATCTGATGGAAGCAGATATATTTGGGTGCATAGCTAAAATACCAGGGCAGAGTAGGCTATGAGCCAAGTGCAGAGTGGAGGGTGTGGTGCTGGAAAAGCACAGCAGGTCAGGCATCATCTGAGGAGCAGGAGAATCAATGTTTCAGCTTCATCAGGAATGAGGCTTGTGGGTTGGGAGGCTGAAAGATAAATGGGAGGGTGTGGGGTTGGGAGGAAGGTAGCTGAGAATGCTATAGGTAGATGAAGGTGGGGGAGAAGGTGATAGGTCAGAGGGGAGGGTGGAACAGATAGATGGGAAAGGTGATGGGCAGGTCAAGAGGGCGGTGCTGAGTTAGAGGCTTAGGACCGGTTAATATGGGAGGAGGAGAAATGAGGAAACTGATGAAATCCATATTGAACCCATGTGGTTGCAGGGTCCCAAGGCGGAATATGAGGTGTTCTTCCTCCAGGCATCTGGTGGTAAGAGTTTGGCAATGGAGGAGGACCAGGACCTACATGTCCTTGGCATAGTGGGAGGGATGGTTGAAGTGTTCAGGATGGTGGGGTTGGTTGGTGCGAGTGTCTGAGAGATGTTCCCTGAAATGATCTGCAGGTTGGTGTCCTGTCTCCCCAGTGTATAGGAGACCACATCGGATGCATAAATACACTAGATGACATTGGTAGAGGTATATGTAAATTTCTGCCCGACACAGAAGGATCCTTTGGGGCCTTGGACGGAGGTGAGGGGGGAGGTGTGGGGCAGGCTTTGCAATGCCTATGGTGGCAGAGGAAGGTGCACCTTCTCCAGTAGATACATCCACATACTGAATCAGAAAATTTTCTTGTCCATACTTAACAAATTCCCCTCCATCTAAACACTTAACAGTATGGCAGTCCCAGTCTAATTAGATTAGATTAGATTAGATTACTTACAGTGTGGAAACAGGCCCTTCGGCCCAACAAATCCACACCAACCCTCCGAGATCCATTCCCCTACATTTATCCCTTCGCCTAACACTACAGGCAATTTAGCATGGCCAATTCACCTAATCTGCACATCTTTGGACTGTGGGAGGAAACCGGAGCACCCGGAGGAAACCCACGCAGACACGGGGAGAATGTGCAAACTCCACACAGTCAGTTGCCCGAGGCGGGAATTGAACCCAGGTCTCTGGCACTCTGAGGCAGCCGTGCTAACCACTGTGCCACCATGTCGCCCCATGTCTATGTTTGGAACGTAAAAATCCCCTACCATAACCATCCTATTATTCTTACAGGTAACTGAAATCTCCTTACAAGTTAGTTTCTCAATTTCCCTCTGACTATTAGGGGGTCTATAATACAATCCCAATAAGGTGATCATCCCTTTCTTATTTCTCAGTTCCATCCAAATATCTTCCCTGGATGCATTTCTGGGAATATCCTCCTTACGTACAGCTCTAATGCTATCCCTTATCAAAAGTGTCTCTCCCCCTCCTCTCTTGCCTCCCTTCTATCCTTCCTATAAGGAACATTAAGCTGCCAGTCCTGCCCATCCCTGTAATTACGTTTCTGTAATTGCTATGATATCCCAGTCCCATGTTCCTAACCATGCCCTGAGTTCATCTGCCTTCCTTGTCAGGCCTCTTGCATTGAAATAGATGCAGTTTAATTTATTAGTTCTACCCTTGTTCTCTGCTTTGTTCCTGACTGCCCTGACCATTTGACTCACCTCCGTTCTCAACGTACCAGTCTTTCCTCACTATCTCCCTGGTTCCCCCCCCCCCTTACTAGTTTAAATGCTCCTGAGCATCTCTAGCAAATCTCCCAGTCAATATATTAGTCCCCTTCCAATTTAGGTGCAATCCATCCTTCTTGTACAGGTCACTTCTACCCTAGAAGAGATTCCAATGATCCAAAAATCTGAATCCTTCTCCCATACACCAGCTCCTCGGCCATGCATTCATCTGTTCTATCCTCCTATTCCTGCCCTCACTAGCTCGTAGCACTGGGAGTCATCCAGATATTACTACTCTTGAGGGCCTCCTTTTTAAATTTCTGCCTAACACTCTGTAATCTCCCTTCAGAGTCTCAACCTTTTCCCTTCCTATGTCGTTGCTACTAATGTATATAGTGACCTCCTGCTGGTCCCTCTCCCCCTTGAGAACATTCTGCACCCTCTCTGAGACATCCTTGATCCTGGCACCAGGGAAGCAACACACCATTCTGATTTTTCACTGCTGGCCACAGAAACCTCTGTCTGTACCTCAGACTAGAGAGTCACCTAACACAATCGATTGCTTGGAACCCGATGTACCTCTCATTTCATTAGAGCCAGTCTCAATACCAGAAACTTGGCTGTTCATGCTACATACTCCTGAGTATCCATCACCCCTTACATTTTCCAAAGCAGCATACTTGTTTGAAATGAAGATAGCCACAGAAGACTCCTGCACTACCTACCTACCTCTCTTACCTTTTCTGGAGTTAACCCATTAATGTGACTGTACCTGAGTCTTCCCCTTCCCCCCTTCCTATAACTGCCATTTATAACATCCCCTTTCTCTTGTAAATTCCTCATATTCTCTAATTGCCTTTCCAACCGATCCATTCGATCTGATAGGATTCACAACCAACAGCATTTATTGCAGATGTAATCCTCAGCAACCCATAAACTCTCCCTAAACTCCCACATCTGACAAGAAGAGCATATCACTCTACAAGGGGCCATTTTAGCTTTTTTTAATCTACAGACCCAGAAACTAGCATTGTCTTATTCCTCTACAAAACACTGCTCCAGGTTAAATGAATTATTATCGCTTATATTTTAACTTTAATCAAGAGACATAGCTCGATAAAACATACAATCACGAAAGAACCCACTCTCCTCACTGCTGCAGATTTATTAAAATCCACTTATCTGTTTCTGTGCTGTGATGTTTCCCAAACAGGTTCCTCCAAGATCAGTTGTGAATTTCACTGTTTTTTAATTTTCCCAGACGCACTCCAATGTCTAGTGATACATGAATTTAACAGCAAAGGCTGAGCAGTTTTAGTTCAGTCTTGAACTGGGAAGTTCAACAGGGAGCTGTGTGGAAACCCTATCTCTCTTCTGCCCTTCAACTTCAACCTGTAAGCATGTGTTCCAGTTATATACTGGGTTTTAAAGGGAGTTTGCTCATTGGGACTGTTGAGTATATTCGGAACAGCATAATTAAGTCTAGTTGGATAGGTTGAGTTCTGTAGGGGTTCTTTATTCTGTTCTTTGTGTTTCATTGTGTAATTTTGTGAATAGATTTTTGTCTGTTTTAAAATCTAGTAGTCAACCTAACTATCTTACTCCAGGCAATTTTCACTGTACACTTACTGAAACAAATTGCAAAGTTATGGTCTGGGGTTGCCTGTTTAAGAATATTTTGAGTGGTCTGGCATAGTCCATTACAGATTTCACCTCTTCCCATAGATTTGTTTCTGTCTTGTGCTGATGTAACTGGTCATAGATGGTGAATTATGATGGTCAGCAATATCCATTGGCTGCAAGATGCACTGCAGATATTCACCAAGGCTTCTTACACAGCACCTTCTAAATCCATGACCAATTCCACCTAGTAATCCAAAGGCAGCTGATACATGGAAGCACTTGCAAATTCCCATCTGAACCACTCAATATGCTGACTTCAAAATTTATTGTAGTTCCTTCAGTGTTGCTGGAACAAAATCCTGGAGCTCCCAAACCTAGTAGCGTTGTGGGTGTAACAAAACCAAATGGTTGCAGTGGATCAAGAAGGCAGATCACCATCACTTTCTCAAGCGAAGCTAGTGATGGGCAATAAGTGCAGCCAGCATCATCTATATCTCATAAATTACTTTTAAAAAAGATCACAATTTCATGACTGTAGCTTGAAGTGTTCATTGTTTGAGGGAAGAATCAAATCTGGCTATGGCTGCATCTTTATTGCACAAAGATAAAGGCTAATAATATTGATTTCTGGCAGAGAGATACAGCATTTGCACTCCAAACAAGTATCTCTTTTCCAGCATTTGCAATGATTGAGACGATCTAACGCAACCAAATATCCCAGCTGCCAGCCTTAGTGAATCATAGCTTGCTTATTTCTAGTTTGTAGTCATTTGGTTGAGATAGGAATCTTGGGAGCCTGCCTCACTGACCTGAATCTTAGTGCAACACCGTCCAGATTATTGTGATGACTGAATGACAGGTTAGAAGTCAATAACTAGACTCTGATATGAAAAGTGGTCATTTGGCTGAAGTATTAGAGAGCATCCAGAACTGGGAACTGTTCCCCAAACTGGCCTAAGTTTGTTGCTTCAGGGCCAGTGAAAAAGTGCGTGGAAAGAGTATTATTTTCTGAAACAGAGGGACCATGGTTTTCTGTTGGTGGGATCACTAATCTGCTTTTGGCATCACGAGGCTGTTGAATCACCCCCTCTCTGAAACTGATTTCAATGCACAGGTAAACTGTGGGCTAATTGCACAGCCACTAGGAAACCATAGCTTGAGTTTGTCCAGTTCCCTTCCTTTTAAGTGTAGTCCAAAATGATCTTTCCTACTTAGGAGTGCAAGGAGGGATGAAACATGTGGAGGAGTTCTCCTGCAGCTGCCATAGTGCTCTCAGTTTGACCAGTTGTGATATTGTTGCCGTGCTAAAGTAGATCCTAAATGCCAAGTTCTGTACTGCACCTGACAATTCAAGAAAGATTGCCAACTTGCCAAGCAGTTGAAAGCCTGAGTGCCATTTGTTATAATTATGCTGGTTGTGAATGTCACTCTCAGTTGAGTCCATTACAAGTTGCTAGAAGTACTACCTCAATAACCCGATAGTTGATTGCTTCTGGTGTTGTTGAGTAATGAAGAAACCATAGGGGTGTAATTATCTCATGATCTTAAAATAAGCTTGTGCTATGAATAACCCATAAGCTTCAGCACTCGCCATTCATGCATGATGCACTGACTGAGGTTAATGCTCTGTAGTTGGTACTGTTGGCAGGGGGAGTAGACAAAATAACATAGAAAAGGAAATCATTAGCAATTCTGCAATAAGTGATTGAACTGACCCATGATTAACAGCTTAAATAAATGTTTCTCTTTTGCTGTCTAAATACTTTATTGCAGCACTGAGGCACAATTATTATGAAATGTGGTGCATGGTTTTGAGCACTGGTGCCTTACAAAACATTCTCTGGCAGCAGAAGCGAGCACTCATTTACAATATACTCATTCAACTAACACAACAAAAATGTCAGCAAAGGAGAACTGCCTTAGCACAGGGATGGAGTACAAATCAAGTAAGGTTAGATTTCTGCTAAATAAAATATCAATTAGGCTACATTAGGAGTGCCTTCTGCAATTTTAAAGTGATGCTAATGAGAGAATTCAACAAAAACATCAAACTTTAGGATAAAGCATAGAAATATTTGTGGTAGGTGATTGGTCAGAATATAAAGAATGGCTTAGAATGACCATAAGATTAATCAGGAGGAAGAAATTAGTGTATAAGAGGAAACTAGCTGGGAATGTAAATATATAGAAAGCAAGAGTTTCTACTGGAACTTAAAAGGAAAAGAGTAAGTGAAGTCCTCTAGACAGTGAGAATGGGGAATTATTTTTAGATTACAAGGTAACAGTAGATGAAATGGCAAATATATTGCTTCTGTCCTCACTACAGAGGACAGACGAAAACAAATTCCTTTAGCAGATGTAAACTAGGAGAGAGGAACTTACCCAAATTACAATCACAAGGTAGCAGGACTATGCAAACTGATGGCCCTGTGAATTAACAATACTCCAGGTCCAAATGAAATGCTATGGTCGAAAACGTAGTCAATGTGTTTGCGTCAATTTTCCAAAATTGCCTAGATTCAGGAAAGGTTCTATCAAATTGGAAATGTAGCAAACATAATCCTTGTATTTAAATCAGTTCAGTTGGCTGGATGGCTGGTTTGCAGAACAGAGTGATGCTGAAGGGCGGGTTCAATCCCACATGGAGAACCACATGTTAAAGTTGCCAGCAGTTCTCAAACCGGACATATTTCAAATGGACTTAGACAAGTGAGGGCTAGCTTGATTAACTACATATGATCCTGAATGATCATAAGGAAATGGATGTGGATAGAATGTTTTCTGTGTGGGTGAATCTAGAGCTAAAAGTTTTGTTTGAAAATTACGTATAATTCATTTAGATGGAGATGAAGAGAAATGCTTTCCTTGGAACTCTCTGCTTCAGAAAGTGTTGGTCATCAAATATTTTAGTGTTTGATAGATTCTTTTTAGGCATTAGAACCCAAGGTTATTGGGAGGAGATGGGAATGTGCAATTTGAAACCAAACAGGCCAGACTTGATCTTATTGAATGGTGGAGAGGTCTCAAAGGGCCAAGCTCTTGTTTTGTAAATGTCTGTTCATAATCTGGATCAATCACTTGTGTAAAGGATAGCATTGGCCTTAAGAATCAAGCAAAGAAAGGTAGTTCCCAGAAATGTTGATGGAGTTAAAATTGTTTTCCGTGGGAAAGAAACTGCACAATAATGTGTAGTGAGGCAAACTTGATTAGCGAGCCTATGATAAAGGAACCCCTAGGGGTCAGTGACCATAATGTGATAGAATTCACACTGCAGTTGAAAGGGACAAGCTGGAAACAGATGTAACAGTGTTACAATTAAGTAAAGTTAACTGTAAAGACATGAGGGAGGAGTTGGCCAGAGTTGACAGAAGGGGAATCTAGCAGGGAAGACAGCAGAGCAGCAATGGCAGGAGTTTCTAACCGTAATTCGGAAGGCATAGCAGAAATTCATCTCAAGGAAGAAGAAACATACAAACGGGATGATGAGGCAACCATGACTGACAAGGGAAGTCAGGGACAGCATAAAAGCAAAAGAAAAAGCATACAATGTGGTGAAGATTTATGGGAAGCTTGAGGCTTGGGAAAGTTTTAAAAACAAGCAGAGGATAACTTTAAAAAAATAGAAAGGGAGAAGATAAAATGTGTTGTAAGATAACGAGTAATATTAAAGAATTTTACAAGAATTATTTTAGATATATACAAAGTAAGAGAGAGGCAAGATTGGACATTGAACTGCTAGAAAATGAGGCTGGAGAAGTCGTAATGGGGAACAAAGAAATGGTGAAGGAATTAAATAGATGTTTTGCAACAGTTTTCACAATGAAAGGCATTGGCAACATACCAGAACTAAGACAGTCAGAGGCAGAGATGAAGTGTAGTGGACATCACTAAGGAGAAGGTGCTGAGAAGCTAAAAGTTCTGAAGGTGAATAAGTCAAAAGTTCTGAAGATGGACTACATCCCAGAGTTCTGAAGGAGATAGTTGAGGACTTTGTAGAGGCATTGATGGTGATCTTTCAGGAATCACTAGAGTCAGAGAGGATCCCAGAGGACTGGAAAATGGCTAATATAATGTTTAAGAAGGGAGGAACTCAGGAAACTGGAGGTCAGTTTGTCTGAATTGAGCAATAAATAAGAATTTAGAGTCCAGTATTAAGCATGAGATTGCAGAGTACTTGGAAATGCATGATAAAATTAGTCTGATTCATCACGGCTTTGTTAAGGGGAGATCATGTCTGACAAGTCTGTAAAAACAAATTAGAAGAAGGAGAGCCAGTGGACATGATATATTTGGATTTCCAGAAGGCATTTGACAAAATACCGCATAGGAGGCCTCCAGCTAAGGTAAGAGCCCATGGTGTTAAGGGCAAGTATAGAGGAATTGTTAACTGGCAGGAGGTAGTGAATGGGAATGAAGGGGATCTTTTTCATGATGATAGTTGATGACTACTGGAGTTTGTAGGAGTCAGTTTTGGAATCACAACTATTCACTTTCTACATCAATGATCTAGACTGAAGGCATTGTTATTAAGTTTGCAGATGACACAAAGATAGATGAATGGACAGGTAGTGTTGAGGAAGTGGGGAGTGTGGAGAAAGACAGGCGAGGAGAGTTGGCAAAAAAGTGGCAGATGGAACACAATGTGGGAATGTGTGAGGTTATGCAATTTGGTAGGAAGAATAGAATATTATTTTCTAAATGGGGAATGGATTTGGAAATCTGAGTAGAAAGGGACTTACATACATTTGAAGTGGCCTTGAATACCAGAGTAGAAATATACTTCTGAGACTGACAGGCTCTGGTCAGATGGCAAATTTTGAGCCTTGTATCTAAGTAAGGATATGCTTGTTGGAGGGGGTCTAGAGGAGGTTTACAAGAAGTTTACCACATCTTGGAGAGTCTGCTGTAACCAGGAGGATGAGGGAACAGGAAGTTTAAAAACCAGAAATGTGGACAGGAGGAACTGTGAGAGGAAATCTTTTCTTCCTGTTTTAAACTTACTTTATTTTGAAAGGTATTTACCAGTGTAATGATGTAAACTATTTCAACTAGGAAGGTGCAATATTTGCTTTTTTCTGACAAGAAAGGTTCTGCAGAAGTCATGAAAGTTGCTATGGGAACCAATTTTAGGTGATTTACTTAAAATTATGATTTCCCAAAATGTAACTCCAACTTTCCTGACAAATGCAAGGTGATGTATTTTCGAGGATCAAAAATACACACTGTAAAGACATGAGGGAGGAGTTGGCCAGAGTTGATTGAAGGGGAACCTAGCAGGGAAGACAGCAGAGCAGCAATGGCAGAGGTTTCTAACCGTAACTGCAGTGTGAATTATACTGTAAGTGGGAGAACCCTTAGGAACATTAACATACAGATGGATCTGGGTGTGCAGATCCACAGTTCTCTAAAAGTGGCAACACAGGTGGCCAAGGTGACTAAGAAGGCATATGGCATACTTACCTTCATCGGCTGGGGCATGCAGTGCAAGAGTTGGCAAACCACATTGCAGCTATATAAAACCCTTGTAAGGCCACATTTGGAGTAAATTGCGTAGTTTTGGTTGCCACACCTGCAGCTTTGGAGAGAATGCAAAGGAGGTTCCCTAGGATGTTGCCTGGTCTCGAGGGCATTGACTACGAGGAAAGGTGAAAAAGACTAGGATTGTTTTCACTGGAAAGGCGATGGCTGAGAGGAAACCTGATAGAGGTCTACAGTGTTATGAGAGACTTAGATAGGGTGGTTAGTCAGAGGCTATTTTCCAGGGTTAGAATTTCAATTACAAGGGGGCACAGGTTCAAGATGAGGGGGGCAAGTTTAAGGGAGTTGTGCGAAGGAAGTTTTTCATGCTGAGAGTGGTCAGAGCCTGGAATGCACTTCCAGAAGAGATGGTGGTAGAAGCAGGCATGTTGGCAACGTTTAAGAGGTATTTGGATGGTTACATGAATAAGAAGGAAATAGAGGGATATAGACTGAATAAGGGCAGAAGGTTTGTTTTTTAGTTTAGTTAGGGCATGATGATTGGCACAGGCTTGGAGGGCCGAAGGGCCCGTTCCAGTGTCGTATTTTTTTGTTCTTTTGTTCTTTGCTCTTTAACTGAGGACTTAATTAATGCAAGTGGGATACCAATGACAACAATTTATGATTATATACCACTTATAACATAATAGCACATACCAAGGCACTTTATAGGAGCTATACACGACAAAATATGATACCGAACCAAATAAGGAAGTATTGGTCAGAAGAAGATAACTGTTGTAAAGGGCATTGATTTTCAGAAATATCTTCTCTCAAGATCTGCAATCTCCTTGCACATATTTTAATTGTTTTATCCAAAGTTAAATCTTGCTTAAATTGTAAGAAATATAACAATGTTTCATCAAAAATGCCAATAAAAATTCTGTCTCATGATTTCAAAATTCATGTTTAAAGTTTTCCTTGGATGTATATATGTTATTCATAGAACATAGAACATAGAACATAGAAGAATACAGCGCAGTACAGGCCCTTTGGCCCTCGATGTTGCGCCGACCCAAGCCCACCTAACCTATACTAACCCACTATCCTCCATATACCTATCCAATGCCCGCTTAAATGCCCATAAAGAGGGAGAGTCCACCACTGCTACTGGCAGGGCATTCCATGAACTTACGACTCGCTGAGTGAAGAACCTACCCCTAACTTCAGTCCTATATCTACCCCCCCTTAATTTAAAGCTATAAATTGCCCTGCCTTTGTCTAGAAATTGTCTAGAGATTCTTCTGGAAGGTGAACTTCTGTGTTAAATCTTTCTCATCCAAGATATTTTTTGTATATTTTAATCATTATCAAGAGATATTAGGACATATTTAGAACTGTCTACTGTAATAAATTGTCTATGAATAGCATCATTGCTATCTGCCCCAAAGAATTTCAGTAGCAACGGTGTGTACTATCTTCAAATTGCACTGCAGAAATGCTCCTAAGATCCTTCGACAGTGTTTTCCAAACCCACAACTATTTCCATCTAGAAAGGTAATGATAGCGATTAGATGGGAACACCACCACCAGCAAGTTTCACTCCAAGCCACTCACCATCCTGACTTGGAAACACTTTGCTCTTCCTCACTGTTGCTGTCCTGCAATTCCCTCCCTTAGGGCATTGTGGGTCTACCTACACCACATGGACTGCAGAGGTTCAAGAAAGTAGTCCACTACCACCTTCTCCAGGGAAATTAGGGATGGGCAATAAATATTGGTCAACCAGTGACTAAGAAAAGCAATATAGTGCATTAACTTGCTCAGTTTCAAACTTAATGTTTAAATTTGAGGCTGCACTGTATCTTAGGAATTACCACATCCACAAAATCCTGTTCTGAATGGTCTTTCTCTGGGATTGAATCTGCCAGGTAATATGGTCTCTTTTTAACTTTCATTTTAGTGTGAAGATTAATTTAAATCTTTGATATTTCAATATTGTTGTACATCTGCTGACCATGAAGTTTATGTTCTTGTATTTAAGAACTTTGTTTTCAATTGTATGACTATGGAGCTTACATGACTCTGCATTGCAACAATATTGCAGGATTTCCTCCAATTGCCAAGCTTTTTAACGCTGCATTTCTACAATACTGCATTGAATTCTCTAATTAAACCTTAAAATCTTATTACCTGCTCTCCAGTAGTAATTTACAGCTTTCATTTAAAAAAAAAATTGTTTCTTTGCATTAATGTATCTTTGCACTGCTTACTGGACTTTTTCAGTTTTCTCACCATTTATAACAATCAAAATAGTGGTTACCTGCTTTCTTTAGGATTGCCATGTCTACTGCGGCCAAGATGGAGCTTTATGACTTCTTTCCAGGTACAATGAATATTTTCCCACTTTTCGCAAGTGAAACTCCAAATATTTCTACATAAATTATTAAGATCTCCAATTGTTACATTGATAATCCTTCCCAATGAAATTGTAAGTTAATTACTGAGTAATGGTCCTTTTTAAATGTGTAATTATTTCTAATTTTTCTTCTTCTGCTGGATAGTTTTACTGGATTTCTTTAATTTGCACATTTCCATCTAAATGAATTCTATAGTCTTCATAATTCTGTACCTCCTGTCTAAATTTCTTTTTAGGAACTTGCAATGTTCCTTGCAACTGCTCCTTGGGGGCCCCAGTAGTAATGCTAATTGTGAGAAATGAGAACTCTTATTTTTAATTCCTTGTATACCCTTTCTGCCTTTTGCTTCATTTTTCATAAAGTTATTCCCTTTTCCTTTAGGAATGTTTAACTTCACTTCCTAAAGCCTTGAGTTATACCTTACAGCAGTTCAAGAAGGCAGCTCACCATCACCATTTCAAGTGCAACTCGGAATGGGTAATAAATGCTGGCCCAGCTTGAGACACTCGCATGTCATGAAGGAATTAAACAAACTGAGCCGCCTCCTGTAAGACATTGATATTTTCTCAGTGTGGTTGGCTTTTCTCTCTTTTCCTCCAGCACTTCTTACCAGTTTTTGAATGAAGTTTTACATTTGTAATATTCAGTTTCCTTTATGTTGCTTCCACAACTGCCGCTATCTCTCTGTGTTGGTAGCCATATTTCAGCTGCTGACAGACTGTCTGAATCTTCTTGAATGCTCTTAATGTGATAACCTCATTTGCCTGAAATGATTTTCTTTTCTGCTGCATCTTCTGGACTTCTTGAAGTCAGTATCAGGACTGTATCACTGAAACAACATGATATTTTTCATAGATAATTTCTGCCATCACCTTGTGGTATTTGTCACCTCTATCAGTACATGGTATGAGGTAAAGGCTTTTTGAGGTTGTTTACTGCCTCCATTCCTTTTTTGTCTTTGCTTCATCTTTGGCCTATCTCGTAATTAATGACAGAGGATGCGCAATTGTCAAATACTTACAAATATAACAAGAGGGATTTATTGCATGATAGCTGTATAGTACAGCTATGTTTGGTCAGGCAGAGTTAGGGAATTGGCACAGATGTAATTCTCCCTCAGAAAGTTAGGTCTCCAACAATCTGTATCATAAAGCATTCAAAATGAGCCTTTAAAATATATATAAAGGTACGGTTCATTTCACATTCATGGAAAATTAGTGCTTCACACTCAGCAATCACCCAGTGGGTAAAGCCTATCAGCTTGTTTTGGTAGCTGTCATGTACTCACTGTTCATTTTCCAAAAGTACAGGAAACACTATGGACAAAGGTGGGAAAGCAATTGTATTGTGTTTAAACTTTATTGTTGTCATGGTGAAGTCGATCACTATTGATTCTAATTTACATCTGCAACATGAATTCAGAAACAATGCAAATTAGTCGAAAATTCATATAATTTGAAATCAGTAGAATGAAGGAAATTAACAAATGAATTAGACAAAATCTAAGTGGGCAGAATAATAGCATATGAAAGTAATTCATATTCCATATGTGACATGAACAAGTCATGTATGCACTGCATGAATGGTGTTCAAAGAGAGTCAGGAAACTTAGTGGTCTTGATGTTCAAATGTCTACTCAATAAAAAGCAGATATCCACAGTCAATGCAAGATGAACTACATAATTAAAACAAATCAAAAGAGTTTTGAAACACTACATTGCACTGCCATCAGGCCATGTAATAATTTCTGTGTTCAGTCCTGGTCACTGTGGAACAGGAGACATACTTAAAATATCGTAGCTATGCAGAACCAAAGTGGTAGAAATCTGAGTAATAATGACAATTTGAAGCTTGAAAAGAAGAATTTGGGTGGTGAAGTAGAAAAGGTTTTACTAATATAGAAAAGATAAATCATATAAGAATATAACAACAAGGATGCAAGAATATGACAGTCAATGAAATTGTCAACATGAGCCAAGGACCATTGGATTAAATTAGTTCATGACAAATTTTGAATTGATCTCAAGAGGGTTTGCTTCATTCAGAAATTTCAGTGCATGGATTCTTAAAAGGCTTGACAGTGTAAACACTGAGAAGATCTTTCCCTTCATAGGACAATCTAGAACCAGAGGGCATGGTCTCAGAATAAAGGGGTGTCAATTTAAGAATGTGATGAAGACAATCTTCTCTCAGAGCACAAAATGTACATAGAGCATAGAACGGTACAAACCAGAAACAGGCTCTTTGGCCCATCATATCTGTGCGGACCATGATGCTATTCTAATCTAATCCTCTTGCCTGCAAGTGGTCCATACACCTCTACTTTCTGCCTGTTCATGTGTCTGTCGAAATGCCTCTTAAACTTTGCTATCATTGAGGGTTGTAAGTCTCTAGAAGTCCTTGCCACAGAAAGCTGTGGGCAGAGTCCTTGTGTATATTTAAGGCTGAGATAGATTCTTGATCAGTGGGGGAATGAAGGGTGATGGCGAAATGGTGGGAAAGTGGATGTGAAGAATGTCAAATCAGCCGTAGTCCTATTGAATGGTGGAGCAGGCTCAAGGGGCAGAAAGGTCCACTCCTGATCCTATTTCTTACGGTTTCATAGAATGGTCTCCCAGATAGAGTGCTGAGGTGAAAGCAATCATTTTGAATCAATGAAGTAACATGGGCTGAATGTCCTTCTTTACTGGTCAATATTTTATGAATGTTTTGCTGCTGATTAACACTACAACATGGAATCTTGCTAAGGGTAAAGACCACTCCTTTCACTGAGATTTTCCCATTGCATCTCAAGGAAGCAGAAACCGAGGACAAAGGCAGCACTCCTAGTGAAATGGATGAGGAGGTCCAAATGGTAGCAGCTTAGAAGAAGGGAAACATACAATGTGGAAAGACTGGAGCAGTGAGGGTTGTGGGGAGGGGTGGGAGGGGGGAGCTGATACCGATGTATAAGTTTGAAGAGCATAGATCGGATGATTAAGACAGTATATTTTGCATTACCAGAGTGATGAATAACAAGGGGGCATAGAGTTAAGGTAAAGGGTAGAAGACTAAGAGGAGAGTTGAGGAGAAATTCTTTCAATTAGAGAATGGTGGGTGTCTCAAATTCACTGCCTGAAAGAGTGGTTCTGTCAGAAACCCTCATAACGTTAAGTGGTGCTTAGATATTCACTATCTTTGCCATAGCCTTTAGGGCAAGTAAAATGGGATTAGTGTAGACAGGTTTTTTTTGTTTACTAGTACAGACATGATGGACTGAATGGCCTTTTTTGTGCTGTAAATGTCTGAGGTATCTGTGCAGTTAAACCTGGTCTTGGGAAGCCTGCATCTCTATTGATATCTGTAGAGGACAGAGGTCTGTGGGGCTGACACATTTTCACTCTGGAGTGGAGTGCAAGGAATTCTGGGTAATCTAAGATGGAGGACAGGAAAAATTTCTGGCTGTAACAGGATACTCCTTTTTTGAGGTATTTTAGGTGTTGGAGGTGATTCCCTCAAATTCCAGGAGCAGCAATTATTGTTTTATTTGCTGCTGCATTGTTTTGGAACTTTGGAGAGAAAAAAAAGTCAAAACAGCAGCACTTTTAAAAGGGAGAGGAGCAGACAAAGACAGCACATGGGCAGGTCATGGGCAGAGGAGAAAGGGAGAGGGAAAGAAACCCACACTGCTAACTGATGCAGCAGTGAACTTGCACAGCTACTGTGTTTGCTGTTTGAATTCATGTATCGCTGGACATTGGAGTGCGTCAATCTTTTCACACAGAGGGTGGTACGTGTATGGAATGAGCTGCCAGAGAAAGTGGTGGAAGCTGGTACAATTGCAACTTTTAAAAGGCAGCTGGATGGGTATATGAATAGGAAAGGTTTGGAGGGATATGGGCTGGGTGTTGGCAGGTGGGACTAGATTGGGTTGGGATATCTCGTCTACATGGATGAGTTGGACCGAAGTGTCTGCTTCCGTGCTGTATATCTCTATGACTCTATGACCCGATGACTAGCTATTGGGACACTGGGCAAAGTCCTGCTGAGGCATCAGATCTCTCATCAGCTGGATAGAATACTAGCAAAAGATCTCCATTACCACATCCAGGGAAAGCCAATTGGACCATTTGTCAATCAAAGTGTGCCACCCTTTGGAATCATATTCCCAGGGGTGGATGTCCCACCTGACGAGAGCTGCCAGCTATTAGAGGACAGCAGCTCTTGTGCTCAGCAGTGTTACAGAGGAGGTCATGACTGCTGGCAGAACAGCATCCTTGGCAGGGATTCAGAGCACCCAGGATAAGAAAATGTGGAGAGAGGTGGGTGACTCTCAGGTTGTGGGGAGAGGTCGATAGGGAGTGACATCTAGTGGGCCAATGCCCAATGCAAGGTCCCTTGATTCATTTCAATTTCCAGATCAAATTTGCAAAAAGGTTCTCCGATTCCACGATGCTAAGTGTTGTCCAAGGCTCTTTATATACACGGATCACAAGAGAAATTTACTGGTCAACCATTTCAGAAAGAGACACTGATCGATCACAGATCATGTGTCCTGGGTGCCAGGCTTTCAGGCTGCAAGCAGCCCTGCCTTTGTTCCTTCTACTTGTACGCCATTCATCACTGCCATCGGGTGGCCTAGTTCTGAGCACTATATTTATTGCTAAAGAAGCTTCTGCTGTCAGCAAAACTCTTTCACTTTCGAAAGGAACCTTGAAACTTCAAAACGCAGCATAAACAACAGCAAGCAGAACTGCAAAAAAGGTGCTACAGATGTTGCTTTCTGTAAAGCTCATAAGATTGATGGAATAATACTACTTGCCAGTCACATCTTTAAGAAGCCAAGAGTGTTGACAATAGCTTCATTCAACTGTAACATTCTCAGCTCTGAGCTAAAGTGTCATGCATTGAAGTCCATTCCAGGGACATGAATACATAACTGAAACCAAGACTTTGGAGAGTGCTGTATTTTTGCAGCAGTTGTCTGGTTGGGTAATGTGTGAAATTTGTTGCATAAATGATCATTTTTAAATTTTTTTCATGAGATGTGGCTAAAAGAGCATTTTTGGTCAATCCCTAATTATTCTGGAGAAAATGATGGTGAGTCGTCTTCTTAATCTGCTGCAGTCCTTCTGGTACAGGTGTGCTCAGAGCACTGTGAGAGTCTGACTAATAGGATTTTGACTCAGTGACACCATAGTAATGATGATATAGTTCCATATCAGGATGGTATTTTGGAGGGCAACTTGCAGTTGGAGATGTCCATATTCGTCTGTTGCCCTTGTTCTTAAAGGTGACGGAATTCATGGATTTGGAAGATGCTGTTGGAGGAATCTTTGGGAGTTGCTGCTTATAGATTGTACACATGTTTTGACTTTGCATTAGGGGTTGGGGTGCTGACTAAGTGGTTTGCTTCTTCCTGGATGGTGTCAACTTTTTTCAGTGTTATCTGTGCTACTTTCATTAAGGCTTTTCGGAAATATTCCATCTCACTCCTGGTCTGTTCCTAATAAGATGATAAACAGACTTTGGGGATTCAGGAGGTCCATATCCCTGATCTGTTCCTGGAGCCACAGTTCCATATGCTTAATTCAGTTTCTGGATAATAATAACTCACAGGTTAGAGAGACAGAGATGGTAATGTAATTGATAAGGAAAGTAGATTTGCTGTTGTTGGAGATGCTCATTGCTTGGCCTCTGTGTGATGCAAATCCTTCTTAAATGATTGCCTAACACCTTATCAATTGAATTTGCCTTCACCACACTCTCAGGCAGTGCATTCCTGATCCTAATCACTTACTGTGCGAGATATTATCTGGCTCTTGCTGAATATGGGCCCAGGCTGCTTCAGTATCTAAGGACTTGCAAATGACAACACTGTAACAAATCAGCAAACATGATCTTGTGAGTAAGAAAAAAATCATTGATGAAGCAGCTGGAGATAGCTGGGCTGAGCCCACTACCCAGAGAATCTCCTGTAGTGACATCCTGGGATTTAAGTGATTAACCTCCAACAACAACAGTTACCTTCCTTTGTGCAGGTTCCCATTGATTTCAGTTTTGCCAGGATGCCTCAATATCACGCTGAATGGAATGCTGCCATGTTGTCATGGGCGATCACCACAAAGCTGTCTGGGTCTGCTTGTAACGTTCTCAAGGACCAGAGGCGAAAGGAAGTTGTGGGTTCTAACAGCTGGCTTCCTAGGCAGACTGTCAAAGTTATTTGATAGAATGCCTTTTCACTGGAGCAAGCAACAAGATGTAACTTGCCTGGTGAAAGGAGGGCCATCCATGTCCAAGTCTTCCTGCCAGCCTGGGCTCTCACCTCCCCTGCACATTGTGCATCTGACAGCCGCGGTAGGGGAAGACACTATCTCCCACTTTTTATCTGGAATTTTCCTTTGCAGGTAAATCTTCTGCAGGAAATAAATGTACTTGTTTTTTCTGAAGTTCACCTGTAGCAGTTGCACGGCCCAGGTGTGTGTGCCATCTGAGCTGATTTCAGCAGCGCACATTGAGTTATGCTTCGGGGCTGCTGAAGGAACATTGACTTGGTGAAAGACAGTCTTTGGTCGACTCAAAATTTATTGGTGTTTCTGTACAAAGCTATTGGTGACTGAGTGTTGCAGATCGGTACATTTCAAGGTACAGGACTGTGTGCTGAGGAACAGACTGAAGCTTTGAGAAGCTGTTGCAAACAGAATATGTAATACTGAAAGGCTCTTGCCGCAGACTCTCCTGCCATGTTACACTAAAACCCTCCCTGCATCACCCTCAAGCTTGATTGTTTGACAGGAAATGTGAAGTGCTGGAAAATGGAACTAGATTAATTTTGGATATCTGGTTGGAATGGATGAGTTGGACTGAAGGGTCTGTTTCCGTGCTGTGCATTTCTATGACTACCTGTAATTATAAAAATAGTGAGGTACCTCAATGTATAACATATGTAGTCAAAAATTGGATTTAGTATGCATTTTATGGAATGTTAGCTTTGATTGGTGATGTAAACAACTTTTAGAAACTTCATTAGACCAGTGAGCAGATAAATAAGTCGGGCAGATAATTCGGGCAGGAGCCCTTCATCATTCCTGATGAAGGGCTCCTGCCCAAAATGTCGATTTTCCTGCTCCTCACATGCTGCCTGAACTGCTGGGCTTTCCAGCACCACTCTAACCTTGACTCTAACCTCCAGCATCTGCGGTCCTCACTTTCACCCAGATAAATAAGTGTCCTGTGTGGGACTACCTCCTCTTGATGTCAGGGGTCATATTAAAGCTGATCGAAGTTAGGTTCATCCACAGATGTACAAGACAGCCGTCAAGAACCCTCTGGGTGGTGCCCCTTTAGTTTAGCTGAGCTGTCAACATCTGGCTTTGCTGTTAATGCGCCACCTTGCTCTAGGATATTCAATCCCACTTAAATCAAATGTAAGCAATTCAGAATAATCTGCTGCCACTTTGTACCAGCACACTGCCACTCCTAACTCACATCTAGTGCCTTTCTACAATTGGTAACCAGAACATAATATGGCTCCTAGCTGGAACAAATGCATAAGTGTAGAGTATTTGGACCAGAGGAAACAAAACAGCTGAAAAATATTCCAAGCAAGTGAAGAGATGAGTAAGTAATGTGATGAAAGAAATTTGTCACTGAAGCTTAAACCCCTTCAGATTTTTGTAGCTCCAAGCCTGCTGCTGGGAAATTTATTTTTATAGTAATTGGTAATTAGCATTCCAGGCTTGACAGTATTATTTCCTGGCATTAAGATCAGTAATTATTACAAGCTGCTATTAAAAATAGAAACTTTTGTTAGCCTATGTGGCAAGAGTATTAAAATATTTCACAATACATTTTTTCGTTGACAAACAATACTTGTTACCACCAACTAAACTTAAGTGTTTTGGGCCTCAGAGATATTCACACTCTGGAATTATAGATAATAAAAGTTTGCAGTGTATTTTTATTACATCATATTGCATCCATTATTGATGTGATAGCAAACACAGATAATTCTGGAAATATAGCAACATTAGAGAGAAAAGACAAATTAATGTTTTAGTGAGAGTCTCTCATTAGAACTTCAAGTAGGTATTGGTCTCAAAATTCATCCGCTCCATGTTTAGGTTCAGGGCACATGACTTACAATTTTGTCATGCCTGGTACCACTGAAGTAGGCAACAATGGGTGAGATGGTGATGCAATATTTAGCACTGCTACCTCACAACATCAGGGACCTGGGTTCAATCCTAACCTTGGGTTACTGTCTATGTGGAGTTTGCATGCTCTCCCCGTGTCTTCGTGGGTTTCCTCCGGGTGTTCCAGTTTCCTCCCACAGTCCAAGGTTAGGTGGATTGGTGGATTGGCCAAGCAAAAAATCCCTGTAGTGTGCAGAACAGGTAGGTTAAATGGTGGGATAGGGTGGGATGCTCTTCAGAGGGTTGGTGTGAACTTGCTGGGCTGAACGACCTCTATCTGCACTGTACATTTTCTATGAATGTGCAAATGTTGTGTTGGCTATTTATTTGCCTGAGAGTAGAACAGTCTGTCCTGTTTGGCAACTGTACGTTCAAAAAGGAATAATGCTGTGTGAGGTTAGCACATATTCCAGATCGTATCTGGCTTTTAAATGTGACCTGTTACTCTGACTAGGGAGTTAAAAGGACTGAAAACAGAACACAGTTGTTTTCTACAGTACTGAAAATGGTATTTTGAAGCAAAGTGAATGGTGAAACAGATAGAGACGGCACCCAGACTGTCAGATGTAGCACTGAAGGAAAAGTCTTAAGGTCTGCAGGAGGAGAGAGGCTATGTTTCCACATGTGAATATGTATTTGTCGAGAAACACTCTCTGTTGGAAATGGGAGCTGTTTGTCAAAGTTTAATACAAGGAATAAAAACAGGAAGAGCTTGAAACATTCAGCAGGTCTAGCAGTATCTGTGGAATGAGAGAAAGGGACTTAACACCTTTTATGTCCTGTTTAACTCTTCCCTGAATTGAAGAGGGCTGTGAATGTAATTGTTTCAATGCTGTTGAAAAGTGGGGGGGAGCAAGTTGAACAGTTGGGAGAGAAGCTGCCCAAAGCAAAAGGCAATGGCGGCAGACAAGAATATATGAGGGGTAGGTTTTAATAGCAGCAAATAGGTCAGCTGTGCTGAGACTAAATCCATGCAAACAAGACACTGGCAAGGGAGTGCAGGGGTGGGTGAATTCAACGTTGAGTCCTGAAAGCTGTAAACTGCCCAAGCAGAAATTGAGGTGCTGTTTCTCCAGCTTACGTAGGGCTTCACTGCTAAACTGTAGCTGGCTCAGGACAGCCTTGTTAGCAAAATAACAAAATGGTGTGTTAAAATGGCAATAAACTGGAAAGTTGGAGTCACTTTTGCAAACAAAGTTGTTCTGCAAAATAGTCATGCAGTCTGCTTGTTGTCTAGTCAATGATGAGGAGGCCACGTTGTGAGCAGTGAATACAGGGGACTAGATGGAATAAGGTACAAGTCAAATATTGCTTCACCTGGAAGACTTGCTTGAATCTCGGACAGTGAGCAGGAAGGCAGTGATAGGGTTAAGTATTCCAGCTGCATTTGCAAGGGAAGGTGTTTTGGTAGATGATGAGCTGTTGGGAGTAATGGAAGAGGAGTAGACCAGGGTGTTGCAGAGGGTATGATCTTTGTAGAATACTGACAAGGGAAGAGAAAATGGGTTTGGTTGTGGATTCCTGTTGGAAATGGCAGAAATGACAGTGGACGATCCCTTGAATGCAGAGACTGGCAAAGTGAGAAGTAAGGACAATGAGATCCCTATCATTGTCTAAGTGGGAGGAAAAGGGAGTGAGAGCAGAAGTATAGGGAATGAGTTCTGTTACTTTTTCCAGTACTTTCAGTTTTTATTTTAGATCTCCAGCATCTGTAGTGCTTTGCTTTTGTTTTAGAGGTTAATGCAAGGACTCTTGCTCTAAGAACCTGACAACAGTGCCAGAAATCGTTCAATTACCTCACAGAGGTGGTCAAGGCCAGTGAATGTATCTTCACATGATATCACAAATCAGCTGCAGCACAGACCTCTCGTCTTTTCCAATGCACCACACTCTCATCACTTATCACATCCCATCAATAGTCAGGACACAGATCTGACATTCAGACACACCACTTCAACATCAGATGCTTAGCGCTTACTCTAGCCTCACGCCCACCTTCATCTATCTCCAATAACTACCAGTTGGCACACACATCACTTCAAAGAAATTGTAAGAACAATGATTGGCATTCTCTGCCATCCCTGGCTGTACAAGGGGAAAGTGAAGGCAGAAGAGAAGATGTAGTAGATGTGCAGACACGTATCTTTCTCCTCAGCCTTATGGAGGAGATCATACTCCATGCCCTGCACCAACCAGTGACCAGAGACTATTGCACCCAGAGACCCCAAGTACATGGAGGATCATGGATTGGCACAAAAACAGAAACTGCTGGAGAAACTCAGCAGGTCTGGCAGCATCTGTGGAAAGAAACAGTGTTTAGAACTTGAGTCCAGTGACCCTTCTTCAGAACTGGTTCTGAAGAACTTCAGAACAAGGGTCACTGGACCTGAAATATTTACTCTACTTTCTCTACATAGAAGCTGCCAGACCTGCTGAGTTTCTCCAGCAATTTCTGCTTTTGTTTTAGTGTCCGCAGTTCTTTGTTTTCTATTTTGAGCATCATGGTGTGTTATTTTTATTGCCATTTTGCCCTCATTAGTGGCCTCCCAGAGTGACCCTGATATCCGTACCAGCAGAGAAGAAAAAATTAGACTCTCTTTAAGTTGGAGGACGGGAAAATATTTCTGGCTGTAACAGCTGCTCCTTTTTTGAGGTATTTTAGGTATTGGAGGTGATTCCCTCGAATTCCAGGACCAGCAATTACCGTTTTATATGCTGTTGCATTGTTTTGGAACTTTGGAAAAAAAAAAGTCAAAACAACAGCAGTTTTAAAAGGGAGAAGAGCAGACAAAGGAAGCACATGGTGAGGTCAGTGCAGGGGAGAGAGAGAGAGAGAGAGACCGCCTTTGCTGTTTGAATTCATGTATCGCTGGACATCGGAGTGCATCTGGGAAAATTAACAAACATTGAAATTCACAATTAATCTTGGAGGTACTGTTGGGTGAAGTTTGCAGCACAGAATCAGATAAGTTAATTGTTGTTTTAAGTCTGTCAAAGAGAAAGGCTGCAGTAGTGGGTACAGTGGATTCTTTCTTGATGATATGTTTTTGGAGATAAGTCTCTTGATTAAACTTAAAATATAAGCCATAGCTATTAATTTAACCTGTGGCAGTGTTTGTAGAGGAATAAGATGGTGTTAT
>NC_057710.1:38538600-38553528 GCF_004010195.1 Chiloscyllium plagiosum
ACCAGTGGAGTGCCACAAGGATCGGTGCTGGGCCCTCTACTTTTTGTCATTTACATAATTGATTTGGATGCGAGCATAAGAGGTACGGTTAGTAAATTTGCAGATGACACCAAAATTGGAGGTGTAGTGGACAACGAAAAGGGTTACCTCAGATTACAACAGGATCTGGACCAGATGGGCCAATGGGCTGAGAAGTGGCAGATGGAGTTTAATTCAGATAAATGTGAGATGCTGCATTTTGGGAAAGCAAATCTTAGCAGGACTTATACACTTAATGGTCGGGTTGTGTTGGCCAAATCCACCACAGAATTTGTGGATCCAGTCACAGATTCACAGAATTATTATTGTTCAGAAGGAGACCATTCAGCCCTTTGTGCCTTCTCCGGTTCTGTACCTACTGCCAAATTCCTGCGTTTTCCCTATATCTCTGCATTTCTTGCCAAATAATCATCCAATACCCTGTTGAATGCCTCAAATAAAACTACCTCCACCACATTTCCAGGAAGTGCATTCCATATCTTTACCACTCACTGTGTGAAAAAGATTTTCTCATGTCACCTTACTACTTTTGCATATGACCTTTCACATTTTTTTTCCTTCTATAAGCGTGATGCAGAATCTGATGGTTGTTCTCTCAGCTTTAGTTCTGCAAGTGAAGGAGGCTTTGAATATGGTAGGCAAATGTATTGACTAAAAATAAATCCACAAAGAGTCCTACATTAAGATTTGTAGGTAAGGGAGTTCAGTGCCATGACAGAGGAGCTTCAGTTGAAACAAATTGCAGACTAAATATGAAAGACATTAAGTGACAACATAGAATGAGCAAGTAAGTGATCGATGTCAGCAGCAGAATTTCAAATGTTTCAAGAAGCATGAGGTGAAAGAGATTGAGGTGAGAGCGATGTGAGAGAATGGTGAGAACTATGATAGAGTGCTATGGAGTAGAGAGAGCACAGTGAGAATGGAGAGAGGGAAAAGAAAATGATGATAGAGATGAGAGTGTAGTGAGAGGTGTGAGAAAGTGATGAGGAGGGGAAAGAGAACAACAAGACTGGAGCGACAGCAGTGAGAGGAAAAAGAACGTGGTGAGAAAGTGGTGAGGGGGGAGAAGGCACAATGAGAGGACAGAGTGCAATGAGAGGGGAGAGAGCACAGTGAAAGATGGGAGAGTGATGAGAAGGGTGAAGAGGGGAGAGCGCATGTGAAAAGAAGAAAGATAACAGTGAGATGGCAGTGAGAGCTATCCCCTATGTAGTCTGGGTAGCCACCTAGATAGGTAAAAACAAGGACTGCAGATGCTGGAAACCAGAGTCTAGATTAGAGTGGTGCTGGAAAAGCACAGCAGGTCAGGCAGCATCCGAGGAGCAGGAAAATCGACGTTACGGGCAAAAGCTCTTCATCAGGAATAGAGACACCTAGATAGTGCTATATCACAGGGAAACAGGTAAATGGTTGCTTGATGAGTATTTTGCTCGCTTTTGTGAAAACATCTATAATTTATGAATGCTTGTCGAGCAGGAAGATTGAGAAAAATAACATCAGAGCAAAATTGAAAGTTGATTGGTGTGTGTACAAGTATCTGAACTAACTCCCCACTTACAGGAGAGTTGTGCAAAAAGCTCGATAATAGAAAAAGAAGTGCAGATACTAGTGAGAGCAATAGTTCCTCAGAGGAATATAACAGGAGTCAAGTTCATGTCTCAGCTGCTCAAGTGGGAGCAGGAGGGTGTAGGAGGAATGTATGAAAATGGAGAATGTGATAGGAGATTTTATAGTTAGCAATACAGACGAGCATTTCTGCAGCCCATAACCATGATTCCAGGATGGGATGGTGCCTCCCTTGTGCCAAAGTTAAAGATGGTCATTCTTTTGTAGAAGGGTGAACTGGCAGAGTCATGGTTCACTTGTTACAAATAGCAATACGGATGAGGTAATGAAAGTGGAGTTGAGGGAACTAGGCGATTGATTGAAAAGCAGAACTTCAAGGCATTAATCCCAGGATTATTTCCAGTACGATCTGCTCAACAAGGTTGAGTGAGTGTACACGTAGCTAAATAAATTGTGTAGGATGGTAGGCTTTAGATTTCCTGGGCACTGAGACCTGTACAAGGAGGATTCAAACTTGCTTGCCAGGGGAATGGAAATCCAAGGGGAAATTCAGATAGGAGAAAAATAATGCTGACTATGGGAAGTGGAAAGGTAGTAAATAAAAGTGAAAGGCAGCAAGAACAAATGCTAATGTAGAAAATGGAATAATAGAATCCTAGAACTTTACAGTACAGAAGGAGGACATTGAATCCATCACATCTGCATTGGCTTCTAGCTCGAGTTTGAGAGTGTTAGAAGATAGAATAATGTTATAAAATGCAGAATTAATAGTACTTTATCTGAATGCACATAGCATTCACAAGGTAGATAAATTGATTGCAAAAACTGAAGTAAATGCTTACCATCTTATTGCAGAGCTATGGCTGAAGAGTGACCAAGGCTGGGATTTGAATATTGGGCCTTTTGGAAAGACATGTAAAAAGGACAAGGGGATAAAGTAACACTGTTAATAGGGAATGGGATCAATGCACTAGTGAGAGAGGGTCTTGGATTGGCAGAACAAAATTTAGAATCTGTTTGGGTGGGACTGAGGATTTCAGAATTCAGCTAAGGTGGGCAAAGAAATTGATCAAGGGAGAATCGAATAAAAATTTTAAACTATCAAGTAACATCAAAAAAGGCTAAAAATTTCTATAACTAGGTAAAAATGAAAAGATCAGCAATGACATATGTGGGTCCATTGTGGGCAGAGAAAACAACATTTAAATTGAGAAATGATAAAATGGCAGAGTACCTAAATAATCACCTTGTATCAAACTCCATGAAGGAAGATATGAGAAACTCGTGGAAAAGAAAATGTGAGATCCAAGAGATTAGTAAGAATGAGGAACTGAAAGAACTAACGGCTAGTAAAAAGGTAATAAAAAGATAAAATTAATGAGACTAAAACTTGACAAATCCCCAGTTCAGAAGATCTAAATCTTGGAGTTGAAAAAGGTGGTTATAGGTCTAATGGATTCATTAGTGATCACCTTTTATGAATCTATAGATTCTGAAATGGTGCCTGCACATCAGAAGGGTGCAAATTTCACCCTGCTATTTAAGAGGAAAGAGAGGAAGAAAGCAGGGAAAGATCAACCTGTTTGTGTGACATCATATGAGAATCCATTTCAAAGGATGTGCCACTCGGATAACCTAGGAAATAAAAACTTTTGATTGGGTCAACATGGATTTATGTAGGGAAAATAATGTCTAACAAAAATAACAATTTTATTTAAAGGTGTTACTAGAAGAATAATAAGGGGGAACCAGCAGATGTGGTGTATTTGGATTTTTAGAAGGCTTTCAATAAAGGCTCACACAGGAAATTAGTTAACAAATTTAAAGCACATGGAATAGTGGATAAAATACTGGTGTGGGCTGAGGATTGGTGAATCTCAAAATCCAATGATGACTCACAAGTGAATGGCATTCTTTGCCTGACTTTTAGGATTTTGTAGTGCATGTATTCGTTAGCCTTCCTGAACAAGGTTTTTGTCGTTTCCTTGATGCAATGGGGAGTTGTTGACTGGAATATCTCATACATGCCCCCAATAAATCCCTAAAAAGACCCAAATGCATAAAAATTGAGTAACTTCTGGATCACGAGTACGAGGCATCCATAAAAGTCACTGGATCTCACTGTATTTTGAAGCATGACAAATATTCCATGCTTAATAATGTAGTTCAGATCTGCAGTGATCATTGAACTGGATGATGACTCCAGTAGTCTCTTTGTTGTGGATGTTCCTTTCTTGCTTCTGAGGCCTGCTATTGCTCCACTAATGTAGGATCACTGTCTTTCACAGGTGTCACCTCACTCTGTCTTCTTTTGAGCTACTACTGTACAACATGTAGGATTATAAAGATGGAGCAGACTAGTCCTTTGCCTTTGGGTCTCTCTCCCTCTCATTGATTATTCTTGAAACACATCCATGCCTTTGTTATCTTTATCTTGCCCCTCAAATGCTCTGTGAATGCATCAACAGCCTCTCTTTATCCATTTTGCCATCTCTGCAGCATCTCTTTGCCACATTTGCAGTCAGTGGAGCATCACTGTCAAACAATGTCTGCTGAACACCACATTCTTTCCTGATTTCACTGTTTTCTGTCCCTGCTTTCCCAGAGCAATACAGAGGTCTTCCCTGGTACTACCACCTCTCTGCACAGGGTCCAGATTACAACACATTAGAACACAGATTAGAGATAATCCATTTGTATCTGTAACAAAGTGTGAAATCTCCTGTTACATTGCCAGGAGTACCATGCAAAATCACGTTACGTGCAGTTACAACTTCTGAGTGAACTTGTGCCACCATGATTTTTTTTATCTGCACGTCTCTCGAATTATCAGTTTGCGGAGCATAAAATCCAACCTATTGACTAATTGCTTGTAAATCAGCTTGTTAATATCCACAGGTTATCATATAAATATCTTACATTGTTGTGACCATTCTGAACAAATGTTTTGCTCGATTTCTTTTCAATAAGCTAATGCATACTTCAGAACTACATTATCAAGTATAAAATGATGGAGATGACCCAATTTCAGCTCAGCAGGGGGAATGGTAGTGGTCTACAAACACTCAACATTAGCTCCAGATTAAAGGAAGTCCGATTTATGAGGGATAAATATGAATTTCTGTAGTGAACATTCAAAAGGACACATTCTTGTAAACCAAAATGGAATTCTGATGTCCATTGATCTTCTGTTTTCTACCAATGCACATAGACCTACGAGAACACAGAGATAATCTTTATAGCTAGACAACTCTTGATGATGTCATTAAAATATGCATGATCTTTCTGGTCATATCATTGAGAAATCATTAAGGGCAAACAATCCCTTCAGGGGTTAATGGCTTCATTTCTCCAAATAATTTGTAGAAATTGATTTTAGAATTGATCGTTCCAGGCATTTGATCAGCATGGACGGGTTGGACCGCAGGGTCTGTTTCCATGCTGTACATTTCTATGACTCTATGGCTTCAAATTTCATGTCCAGAATGTGGGTGTGTAAAACTGTCAAGCTAGGCCATTGATGAGTGGTACTCAGACTCCGTTTTCTGACATTAAACTAATTATTAGAAAGCATTTGTGAGGACATTGGAAAGAGATGCTGTGGTCACATTTCTGATAAAGTGATATGAATAAAGCATTTTGGGATTGGAGATGGCCAGCAATATCAGAAGAGAAAAGGTTTCATCTAAGCTCAGCCAACGGACCACCACATAAAGGCAGAAACCCCAAGCTGACTTGAACTCTGTGCCCGAGGAACTGTGCAGGAGCTTCACTGAAGACCTTCATTATAGCACCATGACTAAAATGGGATAAGAGAAAACTGACAGAACATTTAATAGACAAGAATGGATAGCAGACCCGCATCTTTTCAAGTCTTTTCCTCAGGGAAAAGCAAGTGCAGCACACTTTGTTTTAACTCTCGTTAAACTTGCAAAAATTATATGTCTCATATACCACAAAGTTTACTGTATTATTCTAACCAGTTATTATAGTTTTTAAATTTATTTACCTCAACATAGATGCACTTGCTTTTCAATTAAGTGGCGACAGGAAATATCAACTCAATTTCAAATCAATTTCTCCTCAAATATTGCAATCTACCATGATGTCCGAGTATTCCGTTGAGGGTATGAGTGCGAAGGTTCTCTGTGGTTAAGTTTTGTTTAAGCCCAAATTGTATTATTATTTAAGTGATTTATGCTGTAAATACAGTATAACAGTAATGTATATAACTTCTGCATTACGTTTCTATAATGTGTGTGTTTTTACATTGATTACATGGACCTCTTGATCAATAGGCAGACTCCTGGTCCCAAAAATGTAGGTTAATAACACGTTGCACTACAATAGAGTACTCACACAATCATAAACACATTATACTTTTATAATAACAACTTTTGGTATTTTGGTTAAATTGCTACATTCCTAGATGCAGTGCCTTTCCAGAAAACTTGAAAATTCAGAACAGTTGTGTCACTTTCCAAATATTTTATTTGTATCTTTGCTTTTTAAACCTTTATATATGCCATATATAAACTGCTTATAAGTTGAGCTATTGTGCAACTCAAGTTGGTTCTAATACTGCAGACAGGACAAATGACCTAAGATTATTATTGGCTGCATTTGTAGACAAATTGTCGCAAAAAGAACAATGGCAAACAGATACTCTTTGGCAACATTTGGTCTTTACTAACAACAGATACAGCTATTAGCTAAAGGTCTTTGAAAGATATCCAATTAATTATGGGATTAAGTCAAAGTTAAACAATGATCATTTCTGTGGTTTCAAGATATGGCCCAATATCTCACGTCATTGATGGAGTATGTCTGAGACCTATGTTAATAAATGGTGTAAAATCAAAGATGGTAAACATTATCTAATTTAGCCAGATAATCAAGCTCTAATTCTTTTTTCCCTAAGTAATATTAATCATATCCAAATGTGAAAGCATGTTATTTTTACTTTAAAACTGTTCACAAATCATTCCTTTTTTCTAATCCAGTTTTAGGAAGCAAACTGATGCTTATTGATGTTGTTATAAAGATTCAGAATACATGACTATAATTTGAGAACTTAGATTCAAAAGTGTGAGAAAAATAGATTTTAGAAAATCTGAGCCTTTCTTAAAAGGTTGGTAAGTCATTTTGAGCATTGAGTTCAAAAGAGCTCAATAAATGGGTGGCACATAGGCTCAGTGGTTAACCCTGCTGTCTCACAGCACCAGGGTCCTGGGTTCAATTCCAACCTTGGGTGACTTTCTGTGTGGAGTTTGCATATTCTCCACACGTCTGTGCGGGTTCCCACAAGGTGCTTCAGTTTCCTCCCACGGTCCAAAGATGTGCTGGTTAGGTGAATTGGGCGTGCTAAATTGCCCATAGTGGAGGTGCATTAGACAGAAGGAAACAGGTGGGCTACTCTTCAGAGGGTTGGTACGAGCGTGTTGGGTCGAAGAGCCTGTTTCCACACTGTAGGGAATCTAATCAAGTCATGTGATTTCAGTCCATTGGCCAGAATGACCCAGGCTACCTCAGGAAATAATGGCAAAGGTGTTTGCTGACTTGATTTTTACGACACAGAAACAGAGACATAAAAAAATCAGGGAGTAGAGGCTCCTAAACAGGAGAGGTTTCCAATCAGTCAGGGTTGTGGAAAAGTCCAAAGATACTTAGGAGACAGTGAGAAGAAAGCTGTAGAAGTAGAAGCTGTGGAGGGAGGGTGGTCAGAGAAGAAGATGGCTGATGTTGACATGAACTTAGGGAAACCATGCTTTAAAAATAGCAAGCTGAGTTAGCAGTTTTTTTTAAGGTTCTTGGGGAGAAACTTTAGCTGAAAGAAGTAGCATCTAGCAAATGTGCAGAAATTTGATTAGATTAGATTACCTACAGTGTGGAAACAGACCCTTCGGCCCAACAAGTCCACACCACCCCGCCGAAGCGCAACCACCCAGACCCATTCCCCTACATCCACCCCTTCACCTAACACTAGGGGCAATTTAGCATGGCCAATTCACCTAACCTGCACATTTCTGGACTGTGGGAGGAAACCGGAGCACCCGGGGGAAACCCACGCAGACACAGGGAGAATGTGCAAACTCCACACAGTCAGTCGCCTGAGGCGGGAATTGAACCCGGGTCTCTGGCATTGTGAGATCATTCCAATCATTCTTGTATAGTAGAATGTAGTTCATGTTTTTAATTTGTGTAATGAACTTCTGTTTTCTTTCAGTTGAAGTACATTGACAGCCTCTTGTGAATATGTTCAATGACTGATGTCCACAATGAATGAAAAGAAAAATAAAACTTATGCTCTGTCAAGCCAGGTATCACTCTAGAATCAGACTTGTCTAGGGTTATAATCCTATCATAAGATGGGGTCTTAACAACGTGTGATTCCAATTGGCCATTACTCGTGGATGGGTTCAATGAATCACGTAGCAGGTTGTTAAGCACTTGAATTCCATTCTAATTATATCTGAGATCTGATTTGACAAAAACAATAACGATTAAAATAAAAAGTGAAACAAAAAATCTGAATTTTTGAAAATATTCATAAAGTCTGTCAGCATCTGCGAATAGAGACATTGGGTCAATATTATAAGTTTCTGACTTTCCAAGGACATTTGCATTTCCACAGTTTCTAGATTTTCTGCTGTTAAAAAAAAGCTCAGTTGTATGCTTTTCAAGTCCAAAGAAAATGACTTCACATTTAAGAACTTTTTTTTATTCACTTAATCGGTTAGTATATAATTGTAATTGCATCTTGCAGAACTGCCCTATCTTTGATTCATGTAATATGGGCTTTCTATCCCAAATCATCAACACTTACAATAGTTGAGGTACCAAAAAAGATCCTTTAATACCCCACTGGTCACTTCCTGCCAATTAGAGTAATTCCTTCACTTGATGGTTACAAATGTCTAAGCCAGGTTAATGATTCCATGAGCTTCAACTTCAGATAAGGGCTAAATCTTACATTTTCTTAGCCAAGTCCAAGTTGTATAGAGTTTTTTATAGGGCTTGTTGCTGTGAGTCCAAGCAAATTCATGTAACTTATCAAACTCACCTCATTAATTACTTACCATCTTTAGTGGGATCTGTCAAGTCTGATTTCCACCCCATCTTACCATGTGCCATTCCAGCAGTAACTTGTCACTCAGCAGATATCCAGGAATTAATTGGGATCACTTGTTCCCGTGCCATCTTTAAAAGGTTGTGCACTTGGACAAGTGCTGTCACTCTGCTGATATTTGCCTTGGACATGGCAAACATGGGGTTATTGGTGCCCTGCTTTATGGGCACATTCCGAGAGATCTTGCTAGCTGGTGCCAACGTGGGAAATCCTCCTTTTCCCAGGACCATCATGCCAGCCTGGTCCAAGGTTGCCACCAGGTTAGAGCAGTCTCAGATATCTGAAGGAAGGCACAGCACTGGAGGAAAACACAACCTCATCACCACAGGAGATCTCCCACCCTTAGCTTCCAACCTCATAGTTCGGAAACCCTGCACTGCCCGATTCTACCTGCTTCTTCCTGGAGAAAGGAGGTCAATTCCTACGGAATGCAGATAGGGGTGGGGAGAAAAATTTTTGGTAGTGGGACATTCCATAGGGACCATTCCCTCTGTGACTCCCTCATTAGGTCCATACTCCCCCAAACAAAACCCTGTCCACACCCGGCACCTTCCCCTACCATTGTAAGAAGTAGAAAACCTGCACCCGCACCTTCCCCCCTCACCTTTGTCCCAGGGCTCATAGGATCTTTCCAAATTTGACAGAGATTTACTTGTACATCCTCCAGCCTACTGCATCCACTGCTCTTGATATGATCTCCTCCAAATTAGAGAGACCGAGCACAGACTCTCAGAATGGTTCAGCGAGCATCTCTAGTCTGTATGCACCAACCAACTCCACCTTCCTGTGGCCATCCACTTCAACTCCCCCTCCCATTCCCCTGAGGACATATCTATTCTGGGCCTCCTCCATCACCTAAACAAGGCCACCCGCAAACTGGAGGAGGAACACCTCATCTTCCATCTTACAACCACATGGCATAAAAATTCACCAGGCATAAAAATCTTCTCTCCCCCCACCCCATCCCAGATCCAACCTCCAACTCAGATCTGCCCTCTTGACCTCTCCTACCTGTCCATCTTCCTTCCCACCGAACCGCTCCACACTTCCCACTGACCTATCACAATCACCTCCTACCTTTACCCAAATATCATCATCCCACCTACCCTTCCCCTAGCCCCATCTCACCTCTCCCCATTTATCTCTCAGCCCCCTTCCCCCTTCCCAATCCTGAAGAAAGGTCCTGCCCAAAATGTTGACTCTTTCTCCTCGGATGCTGCTTGACCTGCTGTGCTTTTTCCAGCTCCACTCTTTATTAACTCTGACTCTGCAGCATCGGCAGTCCTCCCTTTCTCCCTGTTGACAACCTTCCTAACTGTCCTTTTCTTTGTTTGTTTGCAAGACAGCAATGATATGGTGTCTCTGGCTGAGGGGGAAGAATGCAAAAAAGCAAGCAATGCGGGTCAGGGATACTGCAGGTATATCAAAATAAGTGAATTATATGAGAGTGAGCAAAGATCCTAGAGATGCAGCCATGTCCAGTCAATTAGGAAGGTGCTGGTCTAATGGGTTTGTCACTGGACCGGTAATCCAGAATCTCTGGTGTGTTCAACTCCTACCCTAAGCAGATTGTGAAATTTGAATTCAGTAAAAATAGGAATATAAAAAATGACAGTGTCAGTGTGCCCATGGAACCATTGCTATTAAAAACCCATTTGTTTGTGAATCTTACCTGAACTCGCTTCTATGTGACTCCAGGCCCATAGCACTCTTGGCTGCCCTCTGGGCAATAAATACTGGCCCAGCTAACAATGCCATATCTAATGGACAATCCTTTTGTTTAAAATGAGCTGAGTGTTCTCAGAGGCTGACATATGTCAAATGCCAATTCCCAGGAACATGGGCATGTGTGTAGATAGTGCCCATGAACTGTGCTCTGAAGTTTTTTCTGTAACCACTGTGGAGGCTGTTTGGAGCAGTCAGTGAGCTGAATCCACCAGGTGCTCAACTTGGTTCCCTTGTTCAGTTTCCCTGACATCAAGCTGATTCATAAAGCTATAGAGTCATAGAATCAAACAACGCAAAAACAGATCTTTCAGACCAACTCGTCCATGCAGATCAGTCATCACAATCTGACCTAGTCCCATTTGCCAGCGTTTGGCCCATATCCCTCCAAACCCTTTCTATTCATATACCCATCCAAATGCCTTTTAAATGTTGTAATTGTACCAGCCTCCACCACTTCCTCTGGCAGCTCATTCCATACACGTACCATTCTCCGTGTGAAAAGATTACCCCTCAGGTCCTTTTTAAATTTTTACCCTCTCATCTTAAACCTATGTCCTCTACTTTTGGACTCCCTCACCCTGGGAAAAATACCTTGGCTATTCACCCTATCTATGACCTTCATGATTTTGTAAACATCTCTTGGTAAGATGTGAGGTTGAAGATTAATGAGATGATTTGTTGTATTAATAAGGAATTTAATAAGTATTAATTCCTGTCAATTGACATCTGGCTGCTGCCTAGCGAGAATATCATCCTGTCAAATGTTAAAAGTCATAACAGATGAAACGTGATGGGCCTCACCATAACTTGTCATCTGATTCCACCACACATCTAGAATTCTGACACATCTCAGATTCCACCATAACAGTCTATTAAATATCTTCTGAAAGCTCGTGACAATAACATCAATGGATAGTCCCCTGCCCATGACTTCAGATACCCCTTCAAGGATCTAATCGTATTCACCAAGTATGATCTAACCTTTTACAGATGGATACTAGTTCTTTCTGATCAACCAAAAGTTTTCAAGGTGTTCAGTCACTGTGTCTTAAATTAAAAACTCCACTAAAGCACCAAAGACAGATGCAGGGCTAACTTGTCTATAATTTCCTAGTTCTCTTTCTGACCTTTCTTAAGTAGCCAAGTGACAAGTGTAATTTTCTAATCCAGAATTGATCTTGTTTGTTTGGTTGTTACTCTGCCCTAAAATGCTGTTGGAACAATGAGAACCTCGACTATAAAACAATTTGCATGACTATGCTATTCTATAAAGGTGTCCACAGCCAGAACCTCCTGTCATTGATATCAGTTAAATCAATGTTGGTAATGAAGAGCTGAAGGATCATTTGAAAAGTGAGCCCATTTACTTTCTCTCAGTCTGTCTGAGAGGATTCTAGTGTTTATCACATTTAGGTCTCTACGGGCACCTGGTTATATGAATTCTTTCGAAATTGTTGTTTCACTTACGTTTGTTTTTGTCAGGACCGTATGAATCAAGGTGGTTAAATAGAATTGCAACCTTTACTTTTCTCAATTTCTCAGTGCTCAGGTAGACAGCCTGTATTAGTGGACATGATTTGGAGATGCCGGTGACCATCCTCCAAGGTGGACTTCGGGACAGGCAGCAGAGGAAAGTGACCGAGCAGAGGGTGATAGCTAAGTTCGGTACCCATAGGGAGGGCCTCAACCGGGACCTTGGGTTCATGTCACATTACAGGTGATCACCATTGCACTACACACGCACAGATATTCCTACACACACACACACTCTCACATACACACAGACACAGGTACACACAGACACCCACACACACCCTTATAGGCACACACACTCCCACACTCACACATGCACCCCCTCACAGACTTAAGACACTATATTAAATGTATTCTTTCCCTCAACTGAATCAGGAATGTATAATGTATGTTGATGTCAATAACGCATTTTAATGATAAAATTCAAAGCATTTATCCATTAGTTATTTGTATGGTGTAAATCCTAGAAGTTTTGTGTTGTGAAGGAAGGAGCAAGATTAATGCTTAGTAATCTCCACTAATACAAAGTTAAAATCACACAACACCAGGTTATAGACCAACAGGTTTAATTGGAAGCACACTAGCTTTCGGAGCGACGCTCCTTCAGCAGGTGATTGCGGAGGGCTCGATCGTAACACAGAATTTATTGCAAAAATTTGCAGTGTGATGTAACTGAAATTATACATTGAAAAATTGATTGTCTGTTAAGCCTTTCATCTGTTAGAATACAGTGAGAGTTTCACTTCTTTCATGTGTAAATCATAAAGCCTTTTTTTAAAGTTGCATTCTCGGGTTAGCTGTTAACAATGGTGATAGCTAGACAATATGTTGAAGGTTCTGGATCAGTAGTGCTGGAAGAGCACAGCAGTTCAGGCAGCATCCAACGAGCAGCAAAATGTTCAACGAGGTAGCCTCAGCTGCTTCACTGGACAGGGAATTCCATATATTCACAACGCTTTGGGAAAAGTTCTTCCTCCACTCAGTCCTAAATCTGCTCCCCCTTATTTTGAGGCTATGCCCCCTCATCCGAGTTTCACCAGCCAGTGGAAACAACCTCCCCGTTTCTATCTTATCTATTTCCTTCATAATTCCCAAACCCATTGCTCTGACTGAAATATTTGGGGGACAGTGGTATGAAAACAACTTTTTCCTTAACAGCTGTTGTGGCAATCCTGATAACATAATACATTTTTTTCCCCCACACTTGATATCTGGACCTGACCTGTCCTCTTCCTACCCTTGTGAACGTAAGACCATGAGAAATAGGAACAGGAATAAACCCCTCAATCCAGACCCTCAATCCCACTATTTTATAGGATCATAGCTATTCCGACATTCCTCATGTTCACTTTCCTGTGTAAGATGACTTGACCTACTTTCCAGTGAAAAATTCAAATTTGTGGTTCCCTACACTTTTTTGACCAACAAACGTCTCCTAATCCAAGATGGAGGACAGTAAAAATTTCTGGCTGTAAGAGCTGCTCCTTTTTTTGAGGTATTTTAGGTGTTGGAGGTGATTTCTTCAAATTCCAGGAGCAGCAATTACTGTTTTATATGCTGCTGCCTTGTTTTGAAACTTTGGGAAAAAAAAGTCAAAACAACAGCAGTTTAAAAGGGAGAAGAGCAGACAAAGGAAGCACATGGTGAGGACAGTGCAGGAGGGAGGGAGAGAGAAAACCTGCACATTTACCACCTTTGCTGTTTGAATTCGTGTATTACTGGACATCGGAGTGCATCTGGGAAAATTAACAAACAGTGAAATTCACAACTAATCTTGGAAGAACTGTTGTGTGAAGTTCGCAGCACAGGATCAGATAAGTTCATTGTTGTTTTAAGTCTGTCAAAGAGAAAGGCTGCAGTAGTGGGTACAATAGATTCTTTCTTGATTATATGTTTTTGGAGATAAGTCTCTTGATTAAACTTAAAATATAAGCCATAGCTATTAACTTAACCTGGGGCAGTGTTTGTAGAGGAATAAGACGGTGTTATTTTCTGGGTCTGTAGATTGTGAAGGAGCAAAAATGGCCTTTGCAGTGATATGTACTTCTTGTTAGATGTGCGAGTTTAAAGAGAGTTTAAGGGTTACTGCGGATTATATCTGCCATAAATGCGGTTGGATGCGAATCTTATCAGATCGAGTGGATCAGTTGGAGAGACAAATAGAAGTGATGAGGAATTTGCAACAGCAACAGTATGTGATGGATGGCAGTTATAGAAAGGGGGGAAAGTCTCAGATACAGTCACATAGATGGGCTAACTCCAGGAAGGGTAAGAGAGGTAGGCAGGTAGTGCAGGAGTCTTTTGTGGATATACCGGTTTCAAACAGGTATGCTGTTTTGGAAAATGTAGGGGGTGATGGATTCTCAGGGGAATGTAGTACAAACAGCCATGTTTCTGGTATTGAGACTGGCTCTAATGCAACGAGGTGTACGTTGGCTTCCAAGAAATCAATTGTGTTAGGGGATTCTGTAGTCAGAGGTACATACAGACGTTTCTGTGGCCAGCAGAGAAAAAGCAGAATGGTGTGTTGTTTCCCTGGTGCCAGGATCAAGGATGTCTCAGAGAGGGTGCACTATGTTCTCACGGGGGAGAGGGGCCAGCAGGAGATCATTGTCCACATTGGAACCAACGACATTGGAAGAGAAAAGGTTGAGATTCTGAAGGGAGATTACAGAGAGTTAGGTAAAACTTTAAAAAAGAGGTCCTCAAGGGTAGCAATATCTGGATTACTCCCAGTGCTATGAGCTAGTGAGGGCAGGAATAGGAGGATAGAGCAGATGAATGCATGGCTGAGGAGCTGGTGTATAAGAGAAGGATTCACATTTTTGGATCATTGGAATCTCTTTTGGGGTAGAAGTGACCTGTACAAGAAGGATGGATTGCACCTAAATTGGAAGGGGACTAATATACTGGCAGGGAAATTTGCTAGA
>NC_057710.1:38558648-38664195 GCF_004010195.1 Chiloscyllium plagiosum
TCCCAGGTCATTTCCTACTCTATGCTACTTTCTCCCCACCCCCACCCTCCCCTAGCTTATCTCTCCACGCTTCAGGCTCTCTGCCTTTATTCCTGATGAAGGGCTTTTGCCCGAAACATCGATTTTGCTGCTCGTCGGATGCTGCCTGAATTGCTGTGTTCTTCCAGCACCACTGATCCAGAATCTGGTTTGCATCATCTGCAGTCATTGTTTTTACCTTCAGGGACCAAATGACCTACTCCTGCTCCTATTTCTTATGTTCTTAAGACCCATTTTGTTTCACAATTCAGAAAATTTCAGTGAAGTCTGTGAGAAGTTACAAACATTCTGATAGATACGTGTGATGTTTTTAGACAATTACAATGTTAGTTGGATGTTGCATTATATGTTAGATGTGTTTGTTCAGCAGTGATTCAGAATAGACTTCTGTCTTGCAATGTTATCTTGACCATTGCATTGAACAACGTTACAGTTCTTTTCCACTTATGAAAAGATTCAAAAGTGTGTTGCAAATCATTTGAGAACACTAATGTTATGATCTGAAGTGATTTAAACATCTACAGCCCTTTAAATTTGAAAACAAAATGAATCTGCATCTTTCATAATGCAGGCAGTGTTGCAAATTTAATGAAGTAATCCAGATGCCCAAACAATGCTCGGGGGCAAATGCCCCTGAAGGTACTCAGCTGAATCAAATCACTATGAAGTCTAACAGGAATGAAACCAGATGGACCTCCCAACATTGCCCTCAGTGCTTGAGTTGACAATTGCAAACCTCATCCTCTTCACACTGCAAAAGGTGTCCTCTGGTGGCTTGTACCAAATTTAGGATAACTATCCCGTAGATCAGTCAGGCTTGATATAGTCACAATCACTAATTTATAACTCAACAGATAACCCCCGACCAAGGTCCTGGACAACACCATTGCCATTTGTTGGCACATCTTGTCCCACTGGCAGGACAGACCCAACAACGATGGTGTACAGTTAGGTAGGAATGCCCTTAGGTCTTCAATGTTGACTGTGGACCAAATAATGTTTTATAGCATCTGGTCAAAAATGGGCAATGAAACTGTCCATTAAATACCATGTACTTCCACAAACCTCCTGCTGAATAATCAGTACTTCTCCATGTTAAACAACAAGGATGGAAAGGAAAATAATTTAATCTTAGTGGGAGTCTTCAATGTTCCTTACCAAGAGTGGTTTGATCAATAATGAATCCAAAAGAGCATATCTGGATGACTGGGTCTACACTTGGTCAATTGTTGCCTTGATATCATTCACTCTCACCTCAGTTTGATGGGGTTTTATGTTTTTGTTTATCATTGGGTCAAGATTTTCTTTTCAGTTTCAGTGGTATAAGTTTGTCAGAGATATGTTAGTTAGATTGTTGGAGCTATGCCTTTCAATGTCCTTTTCAAACATTTCCTTTTTGTATTATAAAGCTCCTGAGGACATTGGATGTTGGATATTGGATGAGTGTCCAGCTTGCAAAATGTCCAGATTATAGAGGAGGAAGTGCTGAATGTCTTGAAACGTTTAAAGCTGGATAAATCCCCAAGACCTGATCAGGTGTACCCAAGAATTCAATGGGAAACTAGAGACGTGATTGCTGGGCCTCTTGCTGAGATATTTGTATCATCGATAGTCACAGGTGAGGTGCCAGAAAACTGGAGGTTGGCAAATGTGACACCACTGTTTAAGAAGGGCGGTAAAGACAAGCCAGGGAACTATAGACCAGTGAGCCTGACCTCGGTGGTGGGCAAGTTGTTGGAGGGAATCCTGAGGGACAGGATGTACATGTATTTGGAAAGGTAAGGACTGATTGGGGATAGTCAACATGGCTTTATGTGTGGGAAATCATGTCTCACAAACTTGATTGAGTTTTTTGAAGAAGTAACAAAGAAGATTGATGAGGGCAGAGCAGTAGATGTGATCTATATGGACTTCAGTAAGGCGTTCGACAACGTTTGTGGAAGTGCAGGTGTAACTTTGATGGATGTGGACGGCTCCTTTGGGGCCTTGGATGGAGGTGAGGGAGGAGGTGTGGGCACAGGTTTTGCAATTCCTGCAGAGGCAGAGGAAGGTGCCGGGAGGGGAAGGTGGGCTGTTAGGGGACGTGGACCTGACCAGGTAGTCATGGAGGGAATGGTCTTTATGGAAAGCGGATAGGGATGGGTAGGGAAATATATCCCTAGTGGTGGGGTCCATTTGTAGGTGGCGGAAATGTCGGTAACTGATGCGATGTATACAGAGGTTAGTGAGGTGGAAGGTGAGGACCGGGGGTTCTGTCTTTGTTGAGGTTAGAGGGGTGGGGTTCAAGGGTGGAAGTGGGGGACTTGGATGAGGTGCATTGGAGGGCATCTTCAACCAAGTGGGAAGTGAAATTGCAGTCTTTAAAGGAGGAGGCCATCTGGTGTGTTCTGTGGTGGAACTGGTCCTCCTGGGAGCAGATGCAGTGGAGGCGGAGGAATTGGGAATACGGGATAGCATTTTTGCAGGAGATAGGGTGGGAGTCGGTGGGTTGGTAGAAAATGTCTGTGTTGAGTCGGTCACCATTGGTGGACACGGGGAGAAAGGTGTCAGATGGTCCAGGTGAATTTAAGGACAGGGTGAAATGTATTGGTGAAATTGATGAACTGTTCAACTGCCTCATGCTCCCACGAGGCGGCAAGGGGCAACTTTTTCACGCAGAGGGTGGTACGTGTATGGAATGAGCTGCCAGAGGATGTGGTGGAGGCTGATACAATTGCAACATTTAAGAGGCATTTGGATAGGTATATGAATAGGAAGGGTTTGGAGGGAAATGGGCCGAGTGCTGGCAGGTGGGACAAGATTGGGTTGGGATATCTAGTCAGCATGGACAGGTTGGACCGAAGGGTCTGTTTCCGTGCTATACATCTCTATGACTCTATGAATGACTATGAAGGTTAAATAAAAGGGGTATGGGATTGAGAGTGCCCAAATTGGGTATGTGGAATAAGAGGATGCCTGGGGAAAATGAAGAGGTATAGAATTGGGTATATAAAGGTTCCTGAGGGGTCATGGCATTGATTGAATGACGGGTGACTTGAGGCAGTGTAAGAACACTTGAAGAACTAATCTGATGTTCATGTGAACCAAGGCAAGCTTTCTAAACAGCTTACTACCTCATCCACACACCTTCTGAGCTGACTCAGGAAACCCAAACCTTGCCTGCTCACCTGTTCAGGAGGTAACAATATGGTAGCTGTGGTACCCTCAATATGCTGAAGTCAAAAACAGTTGCAAATCATTTCTTATTTCATACTTTGAGCAAACCTCAAAGCTATACTGTAATAGTAATTATTGTCTTTTTTTTAATCCCCCAGCCATTACCTAACAACAACTTTGTTGGATTACCTTGTTTTTCCTTTAAATTTTTACATGATTTTTTTCCTGAGTAAAAGCTTTAGTTCATGTACTTCATGATTTAAAAAAAAAAGTTTTGACATTGTGAATAAGGTTGAACTCTGTGTATCTCACTGTTTCCGCTTGGTTCTTCTATTACCAGTGTTTGTGAGTGTCTGGGGAATGAGGTATCTGTATTCCATCAAGCTCACACTTCACTACAATGAATGTTTAGGCATCTGTGTCTGATGTATTCCATTTTCCAGCAGCATCATTCTTCACTCTCTTAAAGCACTGTAAAGCAAAATAGAATTATGCAGGGATAAATGTCAAAGTTTAATGGACAAAATTGTACAGGAATTTTAAAAAAATATTACCAATTTGATGCCATGCTCCCCATAAATAAAAGATAACAGATTTCCAGCTGCCTGGCAATTAGTAATTTGAGAAAATTCTCAACACTTTTAACATCATGGAAGCATTTATCTTGACTGCACCTTTACACTCTGCTCTAGATAACAGAATTCACATTTCATTCTCTCACAGCTTGTTGCTTTCAGGCTGTGGGAAAAATGTGTTTGATGCAAATTAACAATATGAATAATTGAAATGATTTGCATCTTGCACTCATTAGGAGAGATACAAGAATGTAAAATTACAAAGGGAGCAACAATTTATGCTGTGTAGGAGAAGGGTGTTGATTGTTTGGGAAGTGGTAGGTTAAGGTGTTGTCATGGAGAATGCACCAGGGAATTATTTTCCCCAGTGACTTTTTTAATCTTAAAAAGGTACCATGCCTGGATGTGTAATCTTGCCTGATGAGGACATGCCTCTGTATATAGATGCATGTCTCTCTTTGAAGGCCTCATTGCAAGTTTGTTTGACAATCTTAAATTAACTGGTTGTTGCACACTCAGGATTGTTCAGCATGTGTTTCTAATTGAGGAAACATTAGAAATTTTTTCTAATTTCTTCTTTAGCTTGAACTGGTAGAATACAGTCAGTACTCTGCCTGCTGCAAATAACTGAAGTGATGTATTATTTGATATGATATGCCATTCATTGTGATCCATTGCTTATGTAGCTGGCAAAAGTGAGTAATGTATTGTATGAATCTCAGTACCAGTTTGCCATACATATGCGATAAATTTGATTCTGTCTTCAACCATGACTAATGCTACAATCAAGGTGGTGCCTTTTCTCACTTGATATCTAAAATTCATAAGAAATTAGAACGGGAGTAAACCTTAGGGCTCACTGACCCTGCTAAACAATTCAGTATGATCATGCTTGATCCTAAAATTCAATTCCAGTTTATCCCTTAATCCATATACTTCACTTTGCCACTTCCCATATTTATTTATCCCCATGGAGATGAAATCTGCCTGTCCCAACCTTAAATATATTAAAACAAAACCAGCAAAAACAGTTCTGAAGAAGAATCACTGGACCCAAGATATTAACTCTGCTTTCTCTCCACAGTTGCTGTGAACCTGCTGAGTTTCTCCAGCATTTTCTGTTTCCATTTTGAACAAATTCAATGGTCACACATCCACATCCCTTTGATATAAAAAATTCCAAATTTTTTTGGAATTGCACAAATTTGAATTTGCATAAACTTGTGAATGAAGAAATTTCTCATGCCAGTCTGAAATTATTGGCGCTTTATTGTGAAACTGAACTGTTTTGTTGTAAGTTGGTCAGCTCAAGGAAACAGTATCTCAGTATCTTCCATCCAAGCCTTTCATAATTTTGAATGCTCCAATATATTCTTGCATTCTTCTTCCATAGAAGTTAATTTTACTTTTGCTGCTCAGCATAGAACCCCCCTGATCTGATGTGGTCGACATGTGACTTTAGACCGAAAGCAAAGTTGCTGATTTAACAGAAATTAAAAATAAGCGAAAAGTGCTGACCTTTTCAGTGATACCCACATCCCATGAACAAATAGAAAAAAATGAACATTTCCAAGTGTAGCTCTTTGGAGCATCCTTGTATCCCTCATCGTTTTTAAGCCCATGTAACTTTGTGATATCAACAAAGGTAGATATGTTACAATCTGTTGTTTTGTCTAAGTTACTGATATAGATTGTAAACAGCTGAGGCCCCAGTATTGATCCTTGTGACACTCCACTAGTCACAGCCTGCCAACTTTCAAATACACCATTTATTCAAACTGTTGTTTTTCTTTCCTTTAAGCAATCCTCTATCCATAAAAATATGTTTCCCCAATTCTTAAGCATATTAATCTTGTATATTAACCTTTTCATGTGGGACCTTATTGCATGCCTCTTTGAAACACAAGTACTCCTTTTGAACCATTCTGCCTTTATCTATCTTTCTAAGTGCATCCTCAAAAATAAAACAGTTGTCAAACATGATTTCCCTTTTGTGAAAACCATGTTGACTTTTTTTGGATTACACAATGGTTTTTGAAGCTATTGTTCAGAGTTCATTAATAATAGGGGTCAATGAAATGCAATCAGAAACAGGAACTCCTTTTCAAAATTATAACCATCTAATTCTTTCTTAAACTAAAATCAGCAAAATCAGCAAATGGATAACATGCTGAAAGGCCTACCTGCTCTATGGGTCCATTCAATTACTGAAGTATTGGTGGAGATTCCAAAACTAGTTCCAAATCTAATGTAGTAGACGATGGAGCATATGTTAGAAATTTAGCCATTGTAGAGCAGAGTTCTGTCAAATAATGTTTGATGAAATGACACAGAGGAAGTTGGCGAAGTGAATGCAGTAAAAGTTCTCCATAAATGTTTTTCAAGTTACCACATGAAAGGTTGATTAACAAAATTGAGATTTCTGGATTGGAGGGTTAGCGTCCAATAGGATTAAAAAAATCGGCCAAAGTGCACAATTCTAAATGTTTATTAGGGACATGGGGATCTGGTCTAGTTGTGCATCAATCTTTGAAGATGGCAAGACAGATTGAGTTAGAAAAACAGGTGGTATATTGGGATCCACAAATACAAAGGCAAAGAGGTTGTGATAAAGCATTTATAAATATTGAAATATTTTCATTTCCTATAAGTCCCAACTATAGAACTGTATCCAATTCTGGTCATTTGCATTTTAGCAAATATGTGAACGTCCCCAAGAGGGAATAGAGGAAACTTACGACAATCTCTCCAAGGATGAGGAAGTTTTAGTTTGAAGATTAAGCTGGAAAGGCAGGGTTGTTCTCCTTGGAGCAAAGGACATCGAGGTGTATTTCGATAGAGATGTATAATCTTATGACAGGCTTGGGTAAAACAGGCAAGGAAAAATGTCTTCTCATTTGTCAATTATATACGAACTTGGAGACACAGATTTCCAATTTTGGGTGAATGAAAGAACTTTTTAAGCAATGAGTAATATTAACCTGGCAATTGTTGCCCATGAGGATGGTAAAAATGAAAAAAAAATCAATGATTTCAAAAAGATGGACACTTGAATGCAATAAACATTCGGGGCTATGCAGATTGAGTGGCAGTGGCTAAGATTGGATTACTTCATAGGGAGCTGGCAAGGATTTGATGGGCTGAATGAACTCCTTCTGTGCCATAAATGATTCTGTAACTCTTTGTGACTGTGACCATTCTATGGGCCTTAGTAATATGGGGAAAAGCAGTGAGACCAGTGCCGGAGTTACAGGGTTGATCAGGCAGCAGAAGTGCAGTCACCTAGAACAGTGATTAATGAAGCAAAACCTTAGGACTTCAGTAATTCAATTTTTCATGTTTCCTCGCTCGTGAGCTCAAAACAAAATAGTAATTGCTCTCTTGCTTCTGGGTTAGATTGGTACTTGATTTCTATTTGCAGGTGCCCTACACTAAAACTAAATGTACCTTGATTCTGGGTTTAGCTGATGTGTAAATGGAGCTATGACAGAGTGACATCAGGTCACATCAAACTGGAACCTGAGTCTATAGGGTTCCAAGCAAAGCAGCCTACGACCAGCCTTTGTGTATAGTTACATTCAATATAGCCTGTTGCTTTTCACTCATAAGAAGGTCGAACTCATAATACTATTAAGGCCACATGGAAAAATCTGCCACTGACCTGTATATCAGATCTCTAATGAGATAACCAGAGGACTCCTTAGGAATAGTCACTAAAACATATTGAGACTGTGGAAGGTTGGTAAAAGAAGTAGCCATAACCTAACTCCACTGCACCACACCTGCAGTCAGAATTCACAATGGATTTTCATAAAGCTGCAACTCCAGTCCCTCTATTGTCAATCCACCTGATTTTAACTCCATGTAGAAACAGAAGTCTTTGGCTCTTGTCTCAGGTTATTCTTGGTTCATGTCTTTGACAGAGCTGGCAGTTGTGTCACTTATGCCACAGGAAAACAGAAGTTTTCCTTTAGTCTTTACACATGCTGCCTTAGGACAGCTTGTGTGGTGTATAGATGTGTCTGAAATCTACAACGTTGGAAAGTGTTTTTTAACACACAACTCAAGTCAGTTCCTTTATTTGAAGTTGCATAAATAATTCCAGACTAGGCTTGGTTTCTCTGCAATCCCCACATCATTTTGCTGTTTCAGTTCACACAGTAGAAAAGCATCTGTTAGAACAGGGAGCTGAGACAGTTCCTGTTTACTGAGCGTTTCCTGCATCAGGGAAAGAAGGTGAGAGAGAGAGAGAGACAGGGAGAGAGAGAATTTTGAAAGTGTGCTGCCAGAATATTAAATTTCTGCTCTCAGCTGGGTTAGTGAGGCCATGCGTACTCTTTACGAGCATGATGCATCAAGTTTTAAAGCTCTAGGTTCTTGATTGCATTATAAAAGGACCCTAAACTTGCTTGGATTTTCTGCTGCTTTGCTGCTGTGTAAATTAGTTGGAATTTTAGACAGAATTGATGTTCCACTTCTGACAGTTGCACAAAGCTATTTTTCCTCTTCTAAGACCACTTGTAGAGCAAACTTTGCAATGGTTGATGGCATGTGTGTCTGCATGACTTTGGATACTAAACAGTAAAAGGAGACAAGGAAGGAATTATCATTCAAATTATGCTGGGAATAAAGATCATCCTGACCATAACTCTGCTCCTGGCAGCACTTTCCTGTGGGTCATATCAAATATAAGAAAACTTACTTTATTTTTAGCTTTGCACTTGTGCAAATAAAGACGGGAAATCTTAGAGAACAAGAATGTAGTGCCTGTAACATAGTGAAACATCCTACGCAACTGCATGAGAACTTTTCAAAGAATGCCATGCAAAGATGACCAAAAACAAAGTTGTGTCTTTTTAGGAGCAACTTAAAAGAAGGAAACAAGATAAAGGAGTTAAATGGTATGGAGAAAGTATTCCAGAGTTGGGGCCTAGGCAACTGAAGGCAGAGCCATTAGTGGTGGAACAATCACATTTGTGGATGCATAAGAGAGCGAAACGTGAGGATGCCTTGGAGGATTGTGGGCTGGAGGAGACAATAGAAATAGAAAGAGGCAAAGCTGCAGAGGAGTTTGGAAAAAAGCAGGAGAGTTGTAAATTCAAAATATTATTTGACCATGAGCCATTATTGATTAGTAAGAGCAGGCATGATAGAGGAATTGAACTTCTTATGAATTACAGACACAGTCAGCAGAGGTTTGGATGACCTCAAGTGGAGAATGTGGGAAATCAGCCTGGAGGGCATTGGAATACCTAACTCTGAACGTAGCAAAGACATGGGTTCAACAGCAGATCAATTGAGGCAGAGGTGAAGTCAAATGATGCTATGGAAGGGGGAATGGGTGCCAGTGATGGCAGATATATGATGGATATTGGAGTTCATCCTGAGAAAAATAAGCAAACAGTGAAATTCACAGCTGTCCTCACTTTCTCCTGACCTTGGAGAAACCTGTGTGGGAGAGCTCACAGCAGGGGAGCAGCTAAGTGGCTTTTTAAAGTGTAACTTCAGTGTTTGTTTTTGTAAATCTACAATAGAGAGTAGAGCAGGTTCTTTTTTGGATTAAATGTTTTTATTGAGATCTGTCTGTTGATTAAGCTTTTAATATATAAAATAGCCTGGAGAAGTGCTTTTTCTCGAGCACCAGCTGAGCTATTTTCTGTGTCTGTAGACTGATAAGGTGCAAAGATGGCCATTAGTAGAGTGAGGTGCTCTTCCTGTTGGATGTGGGAGTTTAGGGAGAGTTTCCGTCTTACTGATGATTATGCTTGCAGCAAGTATATTTGACTGTGAATCTTATCAGATTGCATGGATAGGTTGGATTGGCAGTTAGAGGCAATGAAGTGTTTACAGGAGATGGGGGTGTGATGGAGGCAGTTGTAGGTAGGGAGAATAACTGCAGATACAGTCAGGTCGATGGGCCAGCTCCAGGAAAGGTAGGACAGGAAGGCAGGTACTGCAGGAGAGTCCCATGGCTATCCCCATCTGAAACAAGTATGCTATTTTGGAAGGTGAGAGGGAAAAGATTTAAAAGGGACCGAAGGGGCAACATTTTCACACAAAGGATGGTGCTTGTATGGAATGAGCTGCCAGAGAATGTGATAGAGGCCGGTTCAATTATAATCCTTAAAAGGTATCTGGATGATACATGAATAGGAAGGGTTTAGGGGGATATGGGCCAAATGCGCGTACATGGGACTAGATTAATTGAGGATATCTGGTCGACATGGACAAGTTGGACTGAAGGGTCTGTTACGGTGTTGTCTATCTCTATGTTGGAAGCACATCTCAGGGTCAAATGTGACACCAGCTCTGCAAACTGACTGACCTCAACCCTGGAATCATAGACTCATAGAATTTTATAGTACAGGAGGCCATTCAATCAATCATGTCTGTACTTACTCCCAAAAGAGTTACCTAGTCAGTCCCATGCTCCACCCCTTTCTACAAAGCACTCTAAATTTATCACTTTATATCCAAAGTTGGAATATTGCAAAATTGAGATGGTATTGGTAACCAGGGAACAGGATTTGGAGCAGAGATCAAAAGCAATGACTTTGCTCTTTCTAACATTAATTTGAGTATAATAGCTGAGTATAAAGTACTATCGTTTTAGTAACAGTTGGCATGTTGAGAGATGTGATGCTGGTTGTAATAATGAAACAAATGAAAACTAACACTTTTTGCCTTTGGATGGTGCTACTGATGGTCTGTATGTAAAAGGAAAATAGGAAAGTGCTAATGATAGATCCTTAGGGGGAATAAGAGGTAATAATATAGAAAAAGGAAGAGAAACCATTGCATGTGATTCTCTGGAGATGAATATGTAGATAGGATTAGCAGGTGAGACCAGTCCCACTCCACTGAATGGAATGGAGAAGCAATTGAGGTAGGAAAAATGATGTAAAAATCTGCATACAAGTGGAAAAGGATGAGAAGAGAAAGTCTACCTTTGTGACTGTCACATAGTTGTCAGTTGTGTCAGTGGTTAGATCTTTGCTGTCCTCCATGTACTAAGCTGCTGCCTTTCTGACAACTGCCAAATCAGTTTCCAGTTAAGATGCAGTGATATGGACCTCTGTTGGCTTTGACTGGATTGAAACTATTCGATGTAGTTTCATGCAACAGCCATCCAATTACCTGAATTACAGACTTTCATATGTCAGCAGTTTGTAAAGCAAATCATTTTGTGCAATCTCCGACATCCCTGTATGTTTTGTTTTACAAACCATCTTCTGACCATGAGACAATCAAGCAATTAGTGAAAATTTGACATGACACCATCCCAAATACAACTCATTACTAGCCATGATAACGAGATATTTAACAAAATCTTGTTTACTTGGCAATGCAATTAATTTGGATTTGCTACACTTGATAGAATTCAACACTCTAATTGAACCAGTGTACATACATTTTTATAAAGCTTTTGTGTGACACAGTGCAACAAAACAATCTGTGTTACCATTTAATATTCAAGTCTGACTGAACTTACAGTCTGTATTTTGCTACAACCATCCATTTTATAATGTCAGCACAGGGAACAAATGGCCCCAGAAAAACAGCATGTCTAGCAATGTCACTCGATCTCTCACTTATATTATAAATATTTACAAATTGTAATTATTTTGCAAAACAATAGGTACAAATGCTTTCTAGCAAAGTTGTCTTACCAAACAACAGATGTATTATGCTCTGTTTGTATCACAGTGTTGCCTCTGGAAGTATTAGAGAAAGTTTGATGTATCAGAATGCGAGTATTGAGAGATTACACATGTGAAATTTGCATAGCCCATGTTGCTTTAAAGTCACAATTGTTTCAGCATGACTGTAAATTTGTTTTCTCCGTTGCATGGTGAACGTTTAGAGTACAAGTTGCTGATTATGCATTATCAACAGGCTCCACTTTAAATGTCCTCTTAATTTGATTTAAAGAAATTGGCTTTTGTTTACCCTTGAAATCATATAACTGGTAATTCTGTCAGAAGAATAAATTTGTAAGATTTCCAACCTTTGTCATGGATCATCTAAAATCCAATCATTGTCTATGTTTTGTAATAAACCTTTCAGATGTTTTCAAGTCAACCTGTTTAGCAATAGACACATTCTCTAGAGCAAATGGAACCCAAACGTAGGTCACATGGCCCAGACATAGGCACACAACCAGTGCGCCACAACAGCCATTTTTAAATCATCCTGCTACGCAAAATACCTTCTAACTTAATTGTACTACAGTATCTGCTTTATTCCTGATGAAGGGCTTTTGCCCGAAACGTCGATTTCGAAGCTCCTCGGATGCTGCCTGAATTGCTGTGCTCTTCCAGCACCACTGATACAGTATCAAGTGACAGCCAATACATATAATTGGAAGCAATGTACCAGTAATAAAAAAGCACCAGGCGACACAGGGTTAAGGTGATGAACATAGCTGACTTTTAAGTAGGAAAGACTTTATTGTGTCTGCTGTATTGTTTGTGTGGAGAGGAGTCAGTGTAGATAGCAGCTGTCTGTACTCAATGAGCAACATATAAATGGTTTGGGAAATAAATGGTCCAGAGCACACACAGGCTGTTCCAGTCTGGACATCCATTTGTCTTTGATAAGTGCTGCCTGCTCCACCTATAGAATTCCTACAGCGTGGAAACGGGCCCTTTGGCCCAAAACGTCCACACCAACTCTCCAAAGAGTAACCCACCCAGGGTCTATTATCCTATATTTACCCCTGACTAATGCATCTAACCTACACATCTCCTGAACATGATGGACAATTTAGCATGGCCAATTGACCTAATCTGTGTATCTTTGGATTGTAGGAGGAAACCCACACAGGCGCAGGAAGAATGTACAAACTCCATACAGACAGTCACCCAAGGCTGGAATCAAACCCGGGTCCCTGGCACTGTGAGGCAGCAGTGTGCTAACCACTGTGCCACCTGCCCTGTTAATGCTAGCACAAAGGAAATCATGGTCATATCACTTCTGCAAATGTTAGTTGACACATGGCTCAGTGATATAGTTATAAAAGGTTCACACAATACCTTGGCAGTGACAGTAAAGGGACCCTTCTGTCGTGCAGATGTAGTGTCCCTACTCTAGACCAGGAAGCCTGCGTTCAAATCCTGTTTAATCCAGAGGTAGGTTAAAAACATTCAAGAGATAAGTGCAATGATAGAGACTGAAAGTAGTCAGTCTGTATGATACTTGGTACACTTTTAAAAGCTCTGTTCTTGATGGAGTCCAGCAGATTTATAGTGGTACATTCATTTGCATGGAATCTCCAAATATTTAGAGTAGAGAACAAACCATGTTACTCATTTTGAATTCTACATCATTTCTTTTTCTCTTGTGACAATGTAATTGTGAGTCTAGAAGTATTTATATGCCGAGGTAGACATTACTGTCAAGTTCATAGCTCTTATCATATAAATTTCACAGCCAGGACTCACTCACCCAATAACCAAGAACTGGTAGACGTATTCTTTCTTTAACCTGGGACACTGAGGCCAACAATCTAAATGTAATTCTGGTGAGGAAAAACTCATTCAAAACTGCCAGAAGGTCATTATGGTTTGCTCTGTCCGTATTCCACGTAGGAGAGTGCAGTAAGCAGCTAAGCAATCCAAGGAGACTTCAAGTAAGGAATATATGAAATAGGGGTAACCATAGTCCTTTGGTCTCTGGAGGCTGCATCATTCAATCAGACCATCTGAATATAAGCCCTTCAAACTTGCTCACTTATTCAGTAAAATCATGGCTGCTATTATTATGGCCACAGTCCTACATTCCCTACTACACTCTGTTGACTCCCTCATTAGTCAAATTCAATCTCTCTATCTCTGCCTTTAAAATATTCAATCACTCTGCCTCCACCATTCTCTGGGGAAGAAAGATCCAAAGACTTCATAGAAATTGCTGGAAAAGCTTGACAGGTCTGGCAGGATCTGTAGAGACAAATCAGAGTTAATGTTCTGGGGCAAGTAACTCTTCCTCAGGATTCTTTTAGTTTTTCCAAAGACTTCGTGATCTTCTGAGAGAAAACATATTAACAAAAATTTCTTGGGGGAGGGGCTTTGGGAATGCGATAGGTGGAAGGAGGTTAAGGTGAGAGTGATAGGCCAGAGAGGGGGTGGGGGCGGAGAGGTCAGGAAGAAACCCCTTTCAGTCCTTCTCACTATTGAGTCCCCTATTACCACAGAAGATTCTTCTTGTGGAAGTATCATGTGAAAGTTCTCATGATGCCATCGGGATCAATCCCTTTTGTATCTGCCCCCACCCCCTCTCCGGTCTATCACCCTCACCTTAACCTCCTTCCACCAATCGCATTCCCAACGCCCCTCCCCCAAGTCCCTCCTCCCTACCTTTAATCTTAGCCTGCTTGGCACACCTTCCTCATTCCTGAAGAAGGGCTTATGCTCGAAACATCGATTCTCCTGCTCCTTGGAGGCTGCCTGACCTGCTGCGCTTTTCCAGCAACACATTTTTCAGGTCTGATCCATAGAGCTGAGAAATTCTAAGGGCAGTATGGGAGTTATCTACAGGCCCCCAAACAGTAGTTTAGATAGAAGGTGTAAGTTGAATAAGGAGTTGAAATTGGCCTGTAGCAAAGGTATTACTACAGTTGTTATGGGGGATTTCAACGTGCAGGTATACTGGGAGAATAGGATGGTCCTGGACCCCAAGAAAGGGAATTTGTGGAGTGCATCCGAGATGGATTCTTAGAGCAGCTTGTACTGAAGCCTACCAGGGAGAAGGCAATTCTAGGTCTGGTGTTGTGCAATGAACCGGATTTGATCAGGGACCTCGAAGTAAAGGAGCCATTAGGAGGTATTGACCATAATATGATGAGTTTAATCTACAATTTGAGAGAGAGAAGGGAGAATTGGAAGTGTCAGTATTGCAGTTGAACAAAGGGCACTATGGAGCTATGAGGGAGGAGCTGGCCGAAGTTCAATGGTGCAATACCCTAGCAGGGATGGCAGTGGAACAACAATGGCAGGTATTTCTGGGTATAATGCAGAAGGTGCAGGATCAGTTCATTCCAAAAATGAAGAAAGATCCTAAGGAGAGGCAGGGGGTGGGCGTGGCTGACGAGGGAAGTTAAGGACAGTATAAAGATAAAAGAGAAGTATAACATAGCAAAGATAAGCGGGAAGCCAGAGGACTGGGAAACCTTTAAAGAGCAACAGAGGATAACTAAAAAGGCAATATGCGCAGAAAAAATGAGGTACGAAGGCAAACTGGCCAAAAACATAAAGGAGGATAGTAAAAGCTTTTTTAGGTATGTGAAAAGAAAAAAAAGGTTAAGATTAAAATTGGGCCCTTGAAGACAGAAAAGGGTGAATTTATTATGGGGAACAAGGAAACAGCAGAAGAGTTGAATAGGTACTTTGGATCAGTCTTCATTGGGGAAGACACAAGCAATCTCCCAAATATAATAGTGGCTGAAGGACATAGGGTAATGGATGAATTGAAGGGAATTTATATAAAGCAGGAAATGGTGTTGGATAGACTGTTAGGTCTGAAGGCTAATAAGTCCCTAAGACCTGATGGTCTGCATCCCAGAGTACTTAAGGAGTTGGCTCTAGATATCGTGGATGCATTGGTAATCATTTTCCAATGTTCAATCGATTTAGGATCAGTTCCTGCAGATTGGAGGGTGGCTAACGTTGCCCCATTTTTCAAGAAAGGAGGGAGAGAGAAAACAGGGAATTATAGACCGGTTAGCCTGACGTCAGTGGTGGGAAAGATGCTGGAGTCAATTATAAAAGATGAAATTACAAATTATTTGGATAGCAGTAACAGGATAGGTCAGATTCAGCATGGATTGATGAAGGGGAAATCGTGCTTGACTAACCTTTTGGAGTTTTTTGAGGATGTAACGATGACGATGGACAAGGGAGAGCCAGTGGATGTAGTGTACCTGGACTTTCAGAAAGCCTTTGATAAAGTCCCACATTGGAGATTAGTGAGCAGAATTAGGGCACATGGTATTGGGGGCAAAATACTGACTTGGATTGAAAATTGGCTGGCTGACAGGAAACAAAGAGTAATGATGAATGGGTCCCTTTCGGAATGGCAGGTGGTGGCCAGTGGGGTACCACAAGGTTCGGTGCTGGAACCGCAGCTGTTTATAATGTACATTAATAATATAGATGAAGGCATTAAAAATAATATTAGCAAATTTGCTGATGAGACAAAGCTGGGTGGCAGGGTGGAATGTGAGGAGGATGTTAGGAGAATACAGTGTGATTTGGACAGGTTAGGCGAGTGGATGGATGCATGGCAGATGCAGTTTAATTGGATAAATGTATGGTTATCCACTTTGGTGGCAAGAACAGGAAGGCAGATTACTATCTAAATGGAGTCAGGTTGGGTAAAGGGGAAGTAGAATGAGATCTAGGTGTTCTTGTACATCAAACAGTAAAATTAAGCGTGCAGATAGAGCAGGCAGTGAAGAAAGCTGATGGCATTCTGGCCTTCATAACAAGAGGAATTGAGTATAGGAGCAAAGAGGTCCTTCTGCAGCTGTACAGAGTCCTGGTGAGACCGCACCTGGAGTATTGTGTGCAGGTTTGATCTCCAAATTTGAGGAAGGACATTCCGGCTATTGAGGCAGTACAAGGTAGGTTCACGAGGTCAATTCTCAAAATGGTGGGACTATAATATGCTGAAAGATTGGAGTGACTGGGATTGTATACAACTGAGTTTAGAAGGATGAGAGGGGATCTGATTGAGACGTGTAAGATTATTAAAAGATTAGACACTCTGGAGGCAGGAAGCATGTTTCTGCTAATGGGTGAGTCCAGAACCAGAGGACACAGTTTAAAAATAAGGGTAGGCCATTTAGAACAGAGTTGAGGAGAAACTTCTTCATCAACAGAAGTTGCTGGAAATGTTCAGCAGGTCTGGCAGCATCTGTGGAAAGAAATCAGAGTTAATGTTTCGGGACCATTGACCCTTCCTCAGAACTGATGGCAGCTGGGAAAATGTTGGTTTACATGCGGAAAATAGGGTAGAGGGCGCAGGTAAGGAGTAAGCAATAGGTGGGGATAGAAGGGAGAGAAGAACAGTTGGACAATCAAAGGAGTGGAGAATGATTTGGCTAGGACGGTGCATCACTGCTAATGGAGACTGTTAGTGGCTAACAATAGGTAGTTGTGTAATGGCAAACTGTGATAATGGTCTGGTGTGTGTGTGGTCAGGGGCTAAGACATGGGGGAGTTCAAGCCCTAAAATTATTGAACTTGACATTGAGCCTGGAAGGCTACAGGGACCCCAAATGTAAAAGGAGGTGGTGTTCTCCCAGTTTGCGCTGAGCCTCGCTGCAGCACTTTAGCAAACCTGAGACAGAGGTGTTGGCCAGGGACCATGGTGGTGTGTTAACGTGGCAGGTAACTGGGAGCTCAGGGTCTTTTTTATGGGCGGAACGTAGATGTTCTGTGAAGCGGTCGTCTAGTCTATGCTTTGTTTCCCCACTGTCGAGGAGACCACATTGTGAGTAGTGGATGCGGTATACTAGATTATGAGAAGTACAGGTAAAGTGCTGCTTCACCTGGATGGTGTGTTTGGGCTCTTGGAAACAGGAGGGAGGAAGTGAATGGGCAGGTGTTACACCTTCAGCAGGCGAAGGTGCTGTGGAGCTTTGGGGTGTGTTGGGAGTGAAGGAAGAATGGACCGGGGTGTCCCGGAGGGAGCGGTCCCTGCGGAAGGCAGAAAATGGAGGGGAGGGGAATATGTGTCTGGTGGTGGCATCTCACTGGAGCTGGCGGAAATGGCGGCTGATGATCTTCTGAATGATGATGCTGGTGGGATGGTAGATAAGGACAAGGGGAATCGTATCACTGTTGTAGGAGGGAGGAGAGCGAATTAGGGGGTAAGTGTGGGAGATGGGTTGGACCTGGTTGAGAGCTCTCTTGACAATGGTGCTGGGGAATCTTTGGTTGAAGAAGAAGTTGGATATTTTGAAGGGAACATTTGCAACAGAGACAGAGGAACTGGGAGAATGGAATGGAGTCTTTACAAGAGGCGGGGTACGAAGATGCATAGTCCAGTTAGCTGTGGGAGTTGATGGGTTTATAGTGGATATTAGTGGCCAGTCTATCCCTAGAAATGGAAACTGAGATGTTGAAGAAGGGAAGGAAGAAGTCAGAGATAGACTACGTAAGCACGAAGGCAGGGTGAAAATTGGAAGCAAAATCAATGAACTCAATGGGCAAAATAACTTAATTCTGCTCCCTTTTCCCATGATATTATGGTTAATAGTAACCCCAGAAGGTTGATAGTGGGGAACTGATAGAAACAAAAACAGAAATTGCTGGTTTTGCTTTTTGGCATACAAATAGTCCTGTTTGGTAGCTTCACCAAGTTGGCACTCATGTTTAAGTATGCCTGGTGCAGATCTTTTCACTCTCTATTGATTTAGTAATAATAGTTGAGTGTGGGATATTATGGCCCCTGCAACTGATGGCCCAAAATGCCTTGTAGATGCTCAGTTTGTGTTGCCAGCACTGTTCAAAGTCTATTCAAATATCAAGGTGATAGCACCAAATAGCAGAGTACCGATTCATCAACAGCCAGTACATGATAATCGCGAGGAGGTTTCCTCGTCCATGTTTGATCTGATACATAAGACTTCATGGGTATGTGTTGATGATTCTCAGTGCAACTCCCACATGACTACACACCACTGTGTCACTACCTCTGTTGGATCTGTCCTGCTGGTGAATGACAACACATGCAGAAATTGTGTTGATGTTATCTGGAATGTATGACACTATGAATGTGACTATGTCAGATGTTTGCTTAACCAGTCTGTGAGATAGTTCTCCCACTTTTGGCACTAGGTATTAGTAAGGAGGACTTTGCAGGATCGATAGAGCTGTAATTGTTGGTGTTTCTTGTGCATTAGTCAATGTCAGTAGATCCATCCAAGAAAGGTTTTTTCCTCTCTTTTGGTTGTTGTACAAGAGGTCAACTAAATGTAGGCCAAAGAATGGCAGTTTCCTTCCCTAAATAGCATTTGTGAACAGATGGAGTTTTACAACAATCTAACAGGACTACACAGGGTAGGAAAGATGTTCCTGATGGTCAGATAGACCAGAGCCAGAGAACACAGTCTAAGGAGACAGGGTAAATCATTTAGGACTGAGATGAGGAGAATTTCTTTAGCCAGAGAGTGATAGCCTGTGGAAATCGCTAACACAAAAAGCAGTCAAGACTAAAACATTGTATAATTTCAAGGTGTTGGGCATAGCATTTGAGGTTAAAGGGATTAAAGGATGAGGGGGAAAGGCAGGAATAGGTTAAGGAAAAGCCAGTGAACTATAGACCAGTGAGCCTGACATCGGTGGTGGGCAAGTTGTTGGAGGGAATTCTGAGGGACAGGATTTACATGTATTTGGAAAGGCAAGGACTGATTAGGGATAGTAGCATGGCTTTGTGCATGGGAAACCATGTCTCACAAACTTGATTGAGTTTGTTTAACAAGTAACAAAGAGGATTGACAAGGGCAGAGCAGTAGATGGACTCAGTAAAGTGTTCGACAAGGTTCCCCAAGGGAGACTGATTAGCAAGGTTAGATCTCACGGAATACAGGGAAGAACTGGCTCAAAGGTAGAAGACAGAGGATGGTGATGGATGGTTGCTTTTCAGACTGGAGGCCTGTGACCAGTCGAGTGCCACAAGGATCGGTGCTGGGTCCACTACTTTTTGTCATTTATATAAATGATTTGGATGTGAACGTAGGAGATATAGTTAGTAAGTTTGCAGGTGACATGAAAATTGGAGGTGCAGTGGACAGCATAGAAGGTTACCTCAGATTTCAACTGGATCTTGATCAGGTGGACCAATGGGCTGAGAAGTGGCAGATGGAGTTTAATTTAGATAAATGAGAGGTGCTGCATTTGGAAAAGCAAATCTTAGCAGAACTTAAACAATTAATGGTAAGGTTCTCGAGAGTGTTGCTGAACAAAAGCGATTCATATTGCCTTGAAAGTAGAGTTGCAGGTAGATAGGATAGTGAAGAAGATGTTTGGTATTCTTTCCTTTATTGGTCAGAGCACCGAGCATAGGAGTTGGGAGGTCATGTTGCACTGCACAGGACATTGGTTAGGTCACTTTTGGAAATTGTGTGCAATTCTAGTCTCCCTCCTATCGGAAGGATGTTGTGAAACTTGAAACTGTTCAGAAAAGATTGCCAGGGTTGGAGAATTTGAGCGACAGGGAGATGCTGAATAGACTGGGGCTGTCTGGAGCATCAGAGGCTGAGGGGTGACCTAATAGAGGTTTATAAAATCATGAAAGTCATGGATAGGATAAAAGACAAGGTCTTTTTTTCTGATGTAGAGGAGTTCAGAACTAGAAGGCTTAGGTTTAGGGTGAGAGAGGAAAGATATAAAAAGGACGTAAGGGGCAGCTTTTTCACGCAGAAGGTGGTGCATGTATGGGATGAGCTGTTAGAGGAAGTGATGAAGACTGGTACAATTATAGCATTTAAGAGGCATCTGAATGGGTATATGAATAGGAAAGGTTTAGAGGGATATGGGCCAAGTGCTGGCAAATGGGAATAGATTAGTTTGGGATACCTGGTTGGCATGGATGAGTTGGACCGAAGGATCTATTTCCTGCTGTACATCTCTATGACATTATTAAGTTGAATGATCAGCAATCATCATATTCAATAGCACAGCAGGATTGAAGGGCCTAATGGCCTATTCCCATGTCAATGGTGCAGTGGGACTATACTGAGGTCAGCCACATGGACCGCATAGAATATGAATTCCCTGACTGGGTCTGTTAATCTGGTACAATCAGGGATGTCTGCCTCACAGATACAACAGATAACTACCTTGTGTCTTTCACTGCGTCTCACACCTGCACACACACAACATGGGTGCTGGGGAAAAAATAAGCGCTACTGCAGTTAGGTGGGAGTGTGGGGTTAATTTAAAAAAAACAAAAAAAAGGAGTGTCAGACATAAAAAAAGAAAAAAATAGGAATGTCAAACATCCTGCAAGAGAAAAAAAAATAACAGGAGTGTCTGCTCTGGGCCTGGCCAAACTGGCCATAAACAGGTCCAGGCAGCGGACTGTGGAGGGAGTCATTAGGGTCGACTGCCTGCCTCTCTTCCGCGGTTACGTTAGAGCCCGGGTGTCTCTGGAAAAGGAGCATGCGGTGTCCACCAACACCCTGGAGCTGTTCAGGGAGAGGTGGGCGCCGCAGGGAGTGGAGTATATTATTTCCTCCTCCAACTCTATTTTGATTCAGTCCCTGCCCTCCCCTTCACTGTTTGATCACACAGCATTGCCTTTTGATGTGAAGGGCACTGCTTGTCACTGGCCACTCGGGTGTTTCCTTTCTTCCTGGTGGTGGAAACTGAATAAAGGTTTGCACACCTTGTGTCTCTCACTGTGTCTCACACCTGCACACACACAACATGGGTGCTGGGGAAAAATAAGCACTACCGCATTTGGGCGGTAGTGTGAGGGTAAAGGAAAATATAAACAGGAGTGTCATAGTGAATGATTATGATGTAGTAGGCATCACAGAGACTTGGTTACAGGGGGGTCAGGACTGGCAGTTAAACCTCCATGCTTTTTCAACTTATCGAAAAGACAGAGAGGTGGGCAGAGGGGGTGGGGTTGCCTTGTTAGTTAAGAACAAAATTAAATCTATGGTATTGAATGACATAGCGTCGGATGAGGTGGAGTCTGTGTGGGTGGAATTGAGGAACCACAAAGGCAAAAAAAACATAATTGGAGTTGTGTAAAGACCTCCTAATAGTGGTCAGGACCAGGGACGCAACATGTACCGGGAAATAGAGAAGGAATGTCAGAAAGGCAAGGTTACATTGATCATGGGAGACTTCAATATGAAGGTGGACTGGGTAAATAATGTTGTTAGTGGACCTAAAGAAAGGGAATTCATGGAATGCTTACAGGATGGATTTTTGGAACAGCTTGTCATGGAGCCCACAAGAGAGCAGGCTATTCTGGACCTAATGCTTTGCAATGAACCAGACTCTATAAAAGATCTTAAAGTAAGGGAACCCTGAGGAAGAAGCGACCATAATATGATAGAGTTCAGTCTGCAGTTTGAAAGGGAGAAGGCAAAATCAGATGTAATGGTGTTACAGTTGAATAAAGGTAATTATGAGGGCATGAGAGAGGAACTGACTAAAATAGACTGGAAGCAGAGGCTAACCGGGAAGACAGAAGAGAAAAAATGGCAGAAGTTTGTAGGTATAATTGAGGACACTGTACAGAGGTTCATTCCCAAGAAAAGAAAGATTAACCGGGGAGGGATTAGACAACCTTGGCTGACAAAGGAAGTCAGGAAATGTATTAAAGAAAAAGAGAGATCCTATAAAGTGGCTAAGAACAGTGGGAAATCAGAAGATTGGGAAGGATACAAAAGCAAACAGAGGATAACAAAGAGTGTAATAAGAAAGGAGAGGATCAAATATGAAGGAAGGCTAGCCAGTAATATTAGAAATAATAGTAAAAATTTCTTTCAGTACATAAGAAACAAACGACAGGCAAAAGTAGACATTGGGCCACTTCAAACTGATGCAGGAAGCCTAGTGATGGGAGATAAGGAAATAGCAGGAGAACTTAACAAGTACTTTGCGTCAGTATTCACAGTGGAAGACATGAGTAATATCCCAAAAATTAAAGGGTGTCACGGGGCTGAGTTGAGTATGGTTGCCATTACGAAAGAGATAGTGCTAGAAAAATTAAAAAGTCTTAAAATTGATAAATCTCCTGGCCCCGATGGGATACACCCTAGAGTTCTGAGAGAGGTGGCTGAGGAAATAGCAGAGGCATTGGTTGAGATCTTTCAAGAGTCACTGGAGTCAGGAAAGGTCCCGGATGATTGGAAGATGGCCGTTGTAACCCCCTTGTTCAAGAAAGGATCAAGGCAAAAGATGGAAAATTATAGGCCAACCAGCTTAACCTCGGTTGTTGGTAAAATTCTAGAATCCATCATTAAGGATAATGTTTCTAAATTCTTGGAAGAGCAGAGTCTGATTAGAACAAGTCAACATGGATGTAGTAAAGGGAGGTCATGCCTGACAAACCTGTTGGAATTTTTTGAAGAGGTAACAAGTAGGTTAGACCAGGGAAACCCAGTGGATGTGGTATATCTAGACTTTCAAAAGGCCTTTGATAAGGTGCCACACGAGAGGCTGTTGAGCAAGGTGAGGGCCCATGGTGTTCGAGGTGAGCAGCTGGGATGGATTGAGGATTGGCTGTCTAACAGAAGGCAGAGAGTTGGGATAAAAGGTTCTCTTTCAGAATGGCAGCCGGTGACAAGCGGTGTCCCACAGGGTTCACTGTTGGGGCCGCAGCTGTTCACGTTATATATTAATGATCTGGATGAAGGGATTGGGGGCATTCTAGCGAAGATTGCCGATGATACAAAGTTAGGTGGACAGGCAGGTAGTACTGAAGAAGTGGGGAGGCTACAGAAGGATCTAGACAGGTTGGGAGAGTGGGCCAGGAAATGGCTGATGGAATTTAACATGAGCAAGTGCGAGGTCTTGCACTTTGGCAAAAAGAATAAAAGCATAGACTACTTACTAAATGGTGAGAAAATTAATAAAGCCAAAGCACAAAGCGATCTGGGAGTGCTAGTCGAGGATTCTCTAAAGGTAAGCATGCAGGTTGAGTCCGTGATTAAGAAAGTGAATGCAATGTTGTCTCTTATCTCAAGAGGGTTGGGATATAAAAGCAGAGATGTACTACTAAGACTTTATAAAGCTCTGGTTAGGCCCCATTTGGGGTACTGTGTCCAGTTTTGGTCCCCACACCTCAGGAAGGACATACTGGCACTGGAACGTGTCCAGCGGAGATTCACACGGATGATCCCTGTAATGACAGGTCTAACATATGAGGAATGGCTGAGGATACTGGGATTGTATTCGTTGGAGTTTAGAAGATTAAGGGGAGACTTAATAGAGGCGTACAAAATAATACATGGCTTGGAAAAGGTGGATGCTAGGAAATTGTTTCAGTTAAACGAGGAGACTAGGACCTGTGGACACAGCCTTAGAATTAGAGGGGGTCATTTCAGAACAGAAATGCGGAGATATTTCTTCAGCCAGAGAGTGGTGGGCCTGTGGTATTCATTGCCACGGAGTGCAGTGGAAGCCGGGATGCTAAATGTCTTCAAGGCCGAGATTGATAGATTCTTGTTGTCTCGAGGAATTAAGGGCTACGGGGAGAACGCTGGTAAGTGGAGCTGAAATGCGCATCAGCCATGATTGAATGGCGGAGTGGACTCGATTGGCCGAATGGCCTTACTTCCACTCCTATGTCTTATGGTCTTATAAGTTCTGTTAAAAAAAATATTGAAAAAATAATAAGCAGGAGTATCAGAGGTTCAGTTCACTCAGAGAGCTGGCTCTGAGTGAGCTGGACTGATGTCAAATACTATGTACTTGTGCATAAAGGGTGATAGGATATTGGCCTCTGTGCAGTTATTTCAGCAGTGACAAGAGAAAAAAAATGTTCCTAAAAAATGCAATTGCAATAATCATCTTTGAGTTTGGGATGAGGTTTCTCTGGAAGTAGGCCATTTGGCCCATCAAGTCCATATGAATAAAAAAAAGAACATGAGTGGCTCTAGGGGATCTGGGGTGGAGGGTGTTGCACGCAGCGGTCCCCTGCAACCGCAGATTGCGGTGGTTCACCGACTCCCAGCCCAACCGTTTGTTCTGTGATGCTGTGGAGTCTATGGACCACGTGTATATTGGGTGTGGGTGCTTGCACTCCCTTTTTGATTTCCTCAAAAACCTCCTCTTTTGTTTTTGGTTGCACTTCAGTCCCACACTCCTGATCTTCGGGCACCCGGTACGGAGGAAGGAGGGCAGGTCTGAAGACCTTCTCGTGGGTCTGCTCCTGGGCCTGGCCAAATTGGCCATAAACAGGTCCAGGCAGCGGGCCGTGGAGGGGGTCGTTAGGGCCGACTGCCTGCCCCTCTTCCGCGGTTACGTTAGAGCCCGGGTGTCTCTGGAAAAGGAGCACACGGTGTCCACCAACACCCTGGAGTTGTTCAGGAAGAGGTGGGCGCCGCAGGGTGTGGAGTGCATTATTTCCCCCTCCAACTCTATTTTGATTTAATCCCTGCCCTCTCCTTCACTGTTCGATCACACAGCATTGCCCTTTGATGTGAAGGGCACTCATTGCTTGTCCCTGGCCACTCGGGTGTTTCTTTTCTTGCTGGTGGTGGAAACTGAGTAAAGATTCATGCACCTTGTGTCTCTCACTGTGTCCCTGCACACACACCTGCACACACACAACATGGGTGCTGGGGAAAAAATAAGCACTACTGCAGTTAGGCGGGAGTGTGGGGGTAAATAAAGAAAAGAAAAAAAAGAATAAAAAAGAACAGGAGTGGCTCTCGGGGATCTGGGGTGGAGGGTGCTGCACGCAGCAGTCCCCTGCAACCACAGATTGCGGTGGTTCACAGACTCCCAGCCCAACTGCTTGTTCTGTGATGCTGTGGAGTCCGTGGACCATGTTTATATTGGGTGTGGGCGCTTGCACTCCCTTTTTGATTTTATTAAAAACCTCCTTCTTGTTTTTGGTTGCACTTCAGTCCCAGGCTCCTGATCTTCAGGCACCTGGTACGGAGGGGGGAAGGGCAGGTCGGAGGACCTCCTTGCAGGCCATAAACTGGCCATAAACAGGTCCAGGCAGTGGGCAGTGGAGGGGGTCATTAGGGCCGACTGCCTGCCCCTCTTCTGCGGTTATGTCAGAGCCTGGGTGTCTCTGGAGAAGGAGAACACAGTGTCCACCAACACCCTTGTGCTGTTCAGGGAGAGATGGGTGTCACAGGGAGTGGAGTGTATTATTTTCCCATCATTAAATGTTTAATTCCAGGTTTTTATTGAATTCAATGCTCATTGTCACTCTGGTGGGATTCAAACACTGATTCCCCAGAACATTACCTGGCTATCTGGATTACTCACCCAGTTTCAACACCATGAGGCCATTGTCTCCCCTATGTAAATGCTGTAAATGGAAAGGGAGGAATTGTCCTTAAGGACATTTGGGCTAGAGTAATGATGAGACAAGACCTTGTGCATCTAACTCTTGGATCCTGCATTAACCCTGGCCCATTTCCTGGCTTGGGTTATATTTGGCATGTAAAGTGTTGTTCTGTTACTGATATGACCTTTTTTTCAGTGTAAATGTAGAAAGTAGACCAAAGGACCATAAGACATAGGAGCAGAACTTAGGCCATTTGGCCCATCAAGTCTGCTCTGCCATTCAATCATGGCTGATAAGTTTCTCAACCCCATTTGTCCGCTTTCTCCCCATAACCTTTGATCCCCTTAACAATCTAGAAAGTGAATAACAACAAGCTATTCCTTCGTAAGGAACATTCACAATAGGTCACGATTTTCAGAAGTTGCTTCTGGACAACTGACAGTGGGGGTGTTAAGATAATTGCAATGCTCATCCTTAAATTGGTTGTGACCAGTTCGTTACAAGCGGGAAACTGAACTTCCTGGGGAAGCATGGATCCCAGAGTCACAGAAATGTTGTGGTACAGAAGGAGGCCATTAGGGCTGTCATACCTGCACTGGCTCATTAAATGAGCATCATTGCCTAGTGCCAATTTCCTGCAGTTCCCCATTATCTTTGCATGATGGTTCCATCCCAGTGCCTCGGATGAACCTGCCTCCATCACACTTCCCAGCAGTGGATTCCATCAGTATTTCACTCATTGCCTTTTGTTAAGCCATTGCCAGAGTTTCACACATACAGTGTAAATTCTTCAGCATGTATCTGTCAAGCCGCAGAAAGTCTTATAAATATATTAAGATTATGCATTTTTGCATTTTATTACATATTTTTCCCACTAAAATATCTGAACTTGGTTCATATTTATGTCAGAAGACAGGAAATCACAGACATGAAAATAAGAATGAAATACTGTTTGCCTTAAATTCTGAGATTATTATTGTCAATAAAAACAGAAAATGCTGGAAATACTCAGTGGGCCTTGATAATTTAATTGACAAATTGAGTCTAAGACCCACTGGCCAACAAATTTTAAAAATGTGGATAAAGAGCCAAGAAGACATGATTACACTGGAGCCTGTCTGTATTTTAAATACCTGCAGATTCAAAGGTTTTGAGAGCTAAAGCACGCAGCTGAGCAGGAATAAGTTAGTTGGGTATATGAAAGACCTATGTTTTGACAATACTAGGCAAGAGATTTTATAGAAATGCAAGGGAGATTTTACAATAAGATTTTTTTTTCATTACTGGCGGTCCAAAGTGGCAATCTGAATCTATCTTGGAGTTGGCACCCCACTGTGCATCTACCTCGGGAACAGATGTACCATAGATACTAAGCCAATATCTCCCGGCTCAGATGCATCTAAATTTGTGCAAATGGGCTGGAGATTCAAAGTAGATGGAATTCATTTAACTCTCTTCAAGGAGCCCATACGCCAAAATCAAAATCCTGCCACATTTTTCTATTTGTGTTCAGTCTGAGGTTTTGGTGAATTAAGATGATAGAGACACCAGGTCGTGGAATTCTTAGTCAGCACTAGGCACTTATGGTGAATCCACACCAGCAAGTACAACTTCCAGTTGTTTACAATAATACCCTGAGAATATTTAAAGTGAATACTTGCTGACATACTGTTAAGCACAATCTTATAATATGTTCACATGATCTAATTGTTAAAATGCCGAAAGAAACAAATGATGTAGAGGCAGGCAAATTATTTAACTTGGCTTGTGAGAATGGAGCTGGAGGACGTAAGTCTAAAATTGCAAGCTGCATGCAAGATTTGAAGTTGGAAGGATTTATTTGGAACAGGCTCCCAGCTAATGCTGCGTCAATTAACACCTTTAATAAAAAGAGCTTGATGGTAAGGAAAGGGATTGGGGGTTATAAGGAAAGTACAGATGGAGATAATTGAATGCTGTGTGGAATGTGAGCTGCCGGGACTATGGAAATGTCATACCAAGGAAGGAAACTGGTCTAGGATGAATAATGTAATAAGCAAAGTGGGACAGAAATTCTGGAGGGTTGCCTGATTGCTAAATGGTGGCAGGGAAAATCATTGCAGAACTTTTCTGAAGAATGTGGAAGGGTGGATTAAAAGTGACAAGTGTTGTTGATTTGTGGAAAGGATATAGAATAAACTTACTGAATCAAGAAGCAAGGGTCAGCACACCAATGGACCCCAAGAGGTTAAAGCAAGGCAGATGGGCAAATATAAGGGCAAATTGCTGAGATGCAGAAACAAAAGGATGGTAAAAGGAAGGGACTTCAACTTCCTTAATATTAACTGAAATAAAATCAGGAAAGGAACGATTCAAAGGGTATTGAATTGTTACTGTATTCAGAAGAACCTCTTGTTGCCAGGTTGTAACAAGACCAAGACAAGTGACACTTCTGAATTTAGTTTTAGGAAATAAAGCTGGGAAGGTGAAAGATAGCAGTGGGGGAGCATGAGGTAATGATAGTGTAGTTCTGCAAAATGATAAAGATAAGCCAACAGTGGAAGTGTTAAAAGTGCTAAATTGGGAAAAAACACACTTTACAAGTGGAGATGTGATAATGTGTCAGCCATGGGCTCTGATTCACAAGGTTCTGGGTTCAAATTCCATTTCGGGGCTTGAGCAAATAATCAAGGCTGACTGACACTTTAGTGTAGTACTGAGAGAGGCATTGTCAGAGGTATTTCAGATAAGCCATGAAACCATCTGCCCACTTCAGTGGATGCAGAAGAGCCTCATGCAAAACTTAGAAGAGTGGTGGAACTAGCCTCCATGTTCTAACCATCACTACAATAGGACAGATTACCTAGCTTTTATCACATTTGTGGAAGTTTGCTGTTTCAGAATTGACTGAACATTTCCTCCATCACTTCAGAAGTGCATTGTTGGCTGTCCAATTCAGAGTTCAGTGGTCATGAAAAGTGCTTTGTAACCGCACTATGTTCTGTTCTCTTGGATATAGATGCACTGGAAACAGCTGTTTAAAGGTAAGAGCTGAGGAAGACATCTAAGGCGATGTTTATGATTTTGAAGAAGGTTTCCAGCTCAGAATGTGAATCAGGTTGTAAGTTTCCTCGCTGAGCTGGTAGGTTTGATCTCAGACGTCTCAAAAAAATGAAATCTGAAGGGTCAAACACATCCCATTTCTACGGATGACCAAAGCTACATAAACAAGGGCCCCCCCTCAGACCCATAGACTCACTTCCCAGGACACCAACATAGAGACTAGCAAAGGAACAGCAATACAAACTGAAACACCTAGTAGAAGACTCAAGCCACTCCATCCACTTCACCCAGGAATTCCTTAACATCATCAAAGACATCAAGGTAGAAGATGACAAGCTCATAATTTTCTTTGACGTCTCAGCCCTATTCACATCAATAAACATCACCCTGGCCAAAGAAATACTGAGCTCATTGCTAGACGAACCAAGAGCACAAACACCTGACAGCACCAATTCCATCAACAAAGACAGCATCCGAGCCAAGCTCATAGACCTCTGCCTCACAACCCACTTCATCTTCAATGGGACAAATCAATGGGACACCTTTGGGATCATTCAATGTCAGGACTCTTAGCAGAAGCAGTTACGCAGAGATTAGAACAAACAGCACTTCCCCCGATCCAGCCCAAAGTTTAGGTCCGCAATGTTGACAACATCTTTATCATCATGAAATGCAACAAATTTTTAAAAACCCACAAACACAAACAACATCCTTACTGGTATAAATTTCACCAAAGAGGATGATAACAACAACAGACTCCCCTTCCTAGACATCGCAGTAGAATGAAAAGCCAATGGAGAGCTGCAGACCAGCATTTACGGGAAAGCCACTGACCAGATATTCGACTATAGGAGCAACTATCCCAACACCCACAAGCAGAGCTGCATCAGGACATTATTTAAAGGAGCCACAACACACTGCAGCACCCAGGAACTAGGAAAAGCTGAGGAAAAACACCTGTATAACGTACTCAGGAACAACGCGAACCCCAATAAGCGCTGTCTGCCGATTCCTACACAACAGACTTAAACAAGAAGACACAACATTCCCAGAGACTGTACCCACTCTGCCATAAATCAAAAACATCTCAGAGGATGACCAGACTACTCCAACCCCTAGGCATCATGGTAGCCCACAAACCTACCACCACACTGAAACAGCTCCTCATGAATTTAACGGACCCCATACCAACAACCAGCAGAATGAATGTAATTTACAAAATACCCTGCAAGGACTGCAACAAACATTGTATCAGACAGACTGGCAGGAAGCTAGCCACCAGGATACATGAGCACCAACTAGCCACCAAAAAACATGTCCAACTATCACTAGTATCATACGCTCAGACAAAGAGGGTCACCAGTTTGACCGGGATAAGACATCCATCCTGGGACAAGCTAATTAAAAACACACATGGGAATTCCAAGAGGCCGGGCATTCAAATCAGAACTCCGTTAGCAAACATATCAATTTGGACCCCATTTACAATCCTTTAAGAAAAAGAACCAGAAGTGATATCACCTACCACAACAGACCAAGACACACAAGTGGCAAGCGGGGCAGAACACCAGCACCTTATTGGAGGCTGGCTAATGATGTTATTTAGCATGGTGGCAATACGTTTGAGAGCAAATCTACCTGCTCAGCGAGCAGTGGAAAACCTGATTCCGGGAGGAGATAGGAGAAAGAATGGGTTTCATGTAGAGACCATAGAGCCAGGCCTATTCTGCTCAATGTCAAACCGTACATACAGTACAACAAAGTAAAATAAGGAAGGTTATAAAAACCAAAAGAACTGCAGATGCTGTAAATCAGAAACAAAAACAGATATTGCTGGAAAAGCTTGGCAGGTTTGGCAGTATCTATGGAGAGAAATCACAGTTAACATTTCGGGTCCAGTCTCCAAACTATTCTGAGGAAGAGTCAGTGGAACTGAAACATTGAACTTGATTTTTCTCCAAGGAAGGTTCTGTCAGACATCAAGACCTCAATATTGTAGAAAACCTAGAGAAATATAGAAATAATTAGAAAGGATGTTAGAAGAAACTATTGGCAAACAAAGGTTTATATTTATATTTAGGTTTTATTGTCATGTGGATTCAAGTAGAGCAGTACGGGAGCACAGCAAAAAGTGTACAATGCCCCATTCCTGGTACATCTTTGATGCAAAGGTAGTTAGGAACAAAATCTTAGGTACATAAATTGAGGCTCACTACACTTCATTGCTGACCACCATCGGGCTGACTACACTTCATTGCTGTCCACCATCGGAGATCACTACACTTCGCGGCTGACCACCATCGGGGCTGACTACACGTCACTGCTGTCCACCATCGGAGATCACTACACTTCACGGCTGACCACCATCGGGGCTGACTACACGTCACTGCTGTCCACCATCGCGGCTCACTACACTTCACGGCTGACCACCATCGGGGCTGACTACACGTCACTGCTGTCCACCATCGGGGCTCACTACACTTCACCGCTGACCACCATCAGGGCTCACTACACTTCACCGCTGACCACCATCGTGGCTCACGACACTTCACCGCTGTCCACCATTGCGACTCACGACACTTCACCGCTGTCCACCATCGGGGCTCACTACACTTCACCGCTGACCACCATCGCGGCTCACGACGGGCTCACTACACTTCACCGCTGACCACCATCGCGGCTCACGACACATCACCGCTGACCACCATCGGGGCTGACTACACTTCACCGCTGTCCACCATTGCGGCTTACTACATATCACCACTGACCACCATCGGGGCTCACTACACTTCACCGCTGTCCGCCATTGGGGCTCACTACATATCACCACTGACCACCATCAGGGCTGACTACACTTCACCGCTGTCCACCATTGCGGCTTACTACATATCACCACTGACCACCATCGGGGCTCACTACACTTCACCGCTGTCCGCCATTGGGGCTCACTACACTTCACCGCTGACCACCATCAGGGCTGACTACACTTCACTGCTGTCCACCATCGGGGATTACTACACTTCACCGCTGACCACCATCGGGGCTCACTACACTTCACCGCTGTCCACCATCAGGGCTCACTACACATCATCGCTGTCTACCATCAGGGCTCACTACACTTCACCACTGTCCGCCATTGGGGCTCACTACACTTCACCGCTGACCACCATCAGGGTTCACTACACTTCACCGCTGTCCACCATCGGGGCTCACTACACTTCACCGCTGTCCACCATCGGGGCTCACAACACTTCACCGCTGACCACCATCAGGGTTCACTACAATTCACCGCTGTCCACCATCGGGGCTCACTACACTTCACCGCTGACCACCATCGGGGCTCACTACACATCACCGCTGACCACCATCGGGGCTGACTACACTTCACCGCTGACCACCATCGGGGCTCACTACACTTCACCGCTGTCCACCATCAGGGATCACGACACTTCACCGCTGTCCACCACCAGGGATCACTACACTTCACCGCTGACCACCATCAGGGCTCACTACACTTCACCACTGACCACCATCAGGGATCACTACACTTCACCACTGTCCACCATCGGGGATCACTACACATCACCACTGTCCACCATCGGGGCTCACTACACTTCACCGCTGTCCACCATCACGGCTCACTACACATCACCGCTGTCCCATCGGGGCTCACTACACATCACCGCTGACCACCATCGGGGCTGACTACACTTCACCGCTGTCCACCATCGGGGCTCACTACACTTCACCACTGTCCACCATCGGGGATCACTACACATCACCACTGTCCACCATCGGGGCTCACTACACTTCACCGCTGTCCACCATCACGGCTCACTACACATCACCGCTGTCCACCATCAGGGCTCACTCCACTTCACCGCTGTCCACCATCAGGGCTCACTACACTTCATCGCTGTCTACCATCAGGGCTCACTACACTTCACCACTGACCACCATCAGGGCTCACTACACTTCACCGCTGACCCCCATCGCGGCTCACTACACTTCACCACTGACCACCATCAGGGCTCACTACACTTCACCGCTATCCACCATCAGGGATCACTACACTTCACCGCTGTCCACCATCGGGGCTCACTACACTTCACCGCTGACCACCATCGCGGATCACTACACTTCACCACTGACCACCATCAGGGCTCACTACACTTCACCACTGACCACCATCAGGGATCACTACTCTTCACCGCTGTCCACCATTGCAACTCACTACACTTCACTGCTGACCACCATCGGGGCTCACTACACATCACCGCTGACCACCATCGGGGCTCACTACACTTCACCGCTGACCACCATCGGGGCTCACTACACTTCACCGCTGTCCACCATCAGGGATCACTACACTTCACCGCTGTCCACCGTCGGGGATCACTACACTTCACCGCTGTCCACCATCAGGGCTCACTACACTTCACCGCTGTCTACCATCGGGGCTCACTACACTTCACCGCTGTCCACCATTGGGGATTACTACACTTCACCACTGACCACCATCAGGGATCACTACACTTCACCGCTGTCCACCATTGGGGATTACTACACATCACCGCTGACCACCATCGGGGATCACTACACTTCACCGCTGACCACCATCGGGGCTCACTACACTTCACGGCTTTCCACCATCGGGGATCACTACACATCACCGCTGACCACCATCAGGGCTGACTACACATCAATGCTGACCACCATCGGGGCTCACTACACTTCACCACTGTCCACCATCGGGGCTCACTACACTTCACCGCTGACCACCATCGGGGCTCACTACACATCACTGCTGACCACCATCGCGGCTCACTACACTTCACCGCTGTCCACCATCGGGGCTCACTCTGGGCCTCAGTCACAGGAACTGTCTTTATCACTGAGCTCTCTCTGGAATGTAACTAAAAAAACATTAGAAGTCTAAAACAAAAAGGTATAAAAATGAGAAGAGAAGGGGTTTAAAAGAAAAACAATGATTTGGAAAAGACCTGAGCTAAGAGCTCATATGGTACTTATTCCACCGCCATCTTGACTTCGTGTCACGTCAAGAGAAGGCATGATAAAATATTGGCAGATAAAACCACGTCAAACGTAAAGCTCTTTCTTAAATAGAAATAGAATAAGAAGATAACTAAGAGTAGGGCCAATCAGAGACCAGTTGAAAACTTGCACCTAATTTCAGAGAGGAGCAATGCATTGTAATTGAAGAGGACGATTTAGAATTATTGGTGGGTGTAATGTTAATGAGAAAGGAAACATTAAGGAGATTAGTATATTTGAAAGAAGATAAATTGCCAGTCATGAATGAACTGAATTTGAGGCTAAGAAAAATAAGGGAGAAAATTACAGTGACTCTATCATTTTTCAACCCTCTCTGGTTGCATGCAAGTTATCTGAGGACTGAGGAACTGACATCGCTATAGGAAACATCACCAACCCAAGGAAATTTAAACACATAAATAGAAAGCGGGTCATTAACACCAGTGCTTCACCAGAGGCTCACTGATGATGTTACCTAGTATGGTGATGAAACGTTTGAAAATGAACCTTCCAACTCAGCAAGCAAACTTACATCCAGAAGAATGATCTTGGAATGTATGCCTACAGATCTCTGAAAATAGTAGGAAAAGTCAATAAAGTGGCCAAGAAGGCATATGAGATGCTTCCTTTTGCTTGGTCATGGAATATAAAAGGAATGTGGTTATTCTATAAAACATTGGGTAAGTCCTAGCTACAGAACACACAAGGCTGGTCATGACATTATGAAAGCAGCACAGTGGCTCAATGGTTAGCACGGCTGCATCATGGGGTCAGAGAGTTGAGTTCAATTCTCACCTTGGATGATGTCTGTAGTGACGTTGCCCATTTTCCCTGCATCTGTGGGTTTCCTCCGGGTGCTACAGTTTCTTCCCACTGTCCAAAGATGTTCAGATTAGGTGGATTGGTCATGCTACAATGTCCAGGATGTGCAGGCTAAGTGGATTAGCCAAGGTAAATGTAGGTTCTTGAAAGAATGCTTTTTAGAGGGTTGGTGCAGACTTGATGAGCCAACTTTCAGCAATGCAGGGGTTCTATCTTATCACAAAAGGGTAGAGAGGATGTTTACATGGTGTTTAGAGGTGAGGGAGTGAGGAAAACACTGATGGGGAAAGACACTGTGGGAAGAGAGGAACAATGGGAAAGAGGGCCCGTGAGGCTGACTATCTTAATCCTCTCCAAGATTCCAGCCTACTAATATAGAGTGTACTCTGGTCCCTGGCCTCTTCCCACAGTCTAAAACTTGATGTCAAGTGGGAAACAATAGTTAAGTGGATATTCTGGGCAACATCTGGCCCTCATAAAATGACTGCAATTCTTCAATTCCTTATGTACTGTGAAACTCCTTTTACATCTGTACGTAATACAGCTCTCACTATAACAGGCAGCATTTTCCTTTTCTTACTCTCACCCACTCTAAGACCACATCTGCTAACCCTGTTGCCCTCTGTTCTGCCTACTCATTCACTCGGGACACCTCATCACCATTCCCCCAGCTGCACCAACACAGACAACTGCCCCAGCCAGAGGTGGCTAGGACTTCCACCTCTCACTGCCAAGGATGTTGCCCCTTCTACTGAGCAGCACACACTCAGAGTTTCCAGACCCATTTGATAAAAATATCCAACCAAGGCCAATGGCCTCCACTGTTGTGCAGGATTCCTTCAACCCAGTTATAAAACCTGGGACTTAGTGAGAATGTTGGATAGAAGACCTTCTGAGGTCACATTAGTGGGAGAAATGAGATGTCCATGTAGTTAGGTTTCTAGTCTTTTAACTTGTGTTCACCTTTCACCACCAGCTGTGTGTGACAGTCTCTGTTTAGCTGCAATTACAAAACTGGAGATTTGGAGTCTCCGTATCAGTAATGCCACACAATGATCAGTGTCTGAAGTGAGAAGTGACCAACTCCTGCACCACATGTGGGCAATGGGTCAATGGCAGGTGATTGCTGCTTTGACAGCTATGATCAATCCTTCCAGGTAGATAAACATTCCTGTTGTATCACAGGCATTAGTAGAACGATGTGAATATGTCTTTGGTTCCATGACTAGGTTACTTCTGAATTAGAATCTGAGAATTTCCCTGTCTTATTTAAATTTCTGGTAATGTGAAGGACACTTGTTACACAGCAAACTGAAATTGACAGGGATGACAAAATCAGACTTCTGTTGTCCTACATCATGGGTCCTGTGTTGTAAGTTTGTGACCATCTCTACTGCATAGTTAGAAGACGGAATGAACAAGACGAGCATCGTAATTGGCTGAGGCTCTTAAAACTAAAAATGCCAACAAGTGTGTCACACTTTTTGGATTACCATGCAGGACTTGAGCTGGAAGGATATATCTCATTAGGGAAGACCCTCTGTCAGTTGGTCTAAGTGCTTGGGTATACAATAATAGAAGATTGAAAGTTGGAGTTGAAAATCTGTTGTTTTTAACAAACTTGCATAGATAGCAGTAGCTGAAAAAGTGACTGAAACCTGTCATACCCAGGAGTAGCTATGGAAAAGGTTCAGCAGTATGAGAAAGAATGCAAAGTTAATGTTACCCAACTTTGTTCATTCTATGTGATCGAACAAACACATCATAAAGGCGACCAAACAGACATAGACAAACACAAAACCTCATGGAAATAGAAGTAAATAAATATTGATCTTTTTATTTCTCCTTTGTACATTATATGCTCAGTGAGTATGGTTTTGAAAATAGAAGTGTAAGAGAGCTTAAATATGCCATTTCAGTTATCAGACATTAACTTTCTTTGACGTTCTCATGCTTTCTCGGACCCCTCAAGTTATTGGGCATTAAGTCTCCTCTGAGAACACAGCAATATAAAATATGTGCATTAATGTTGTTGGGGAAAAAGTACTGTTACAGATTTATCAATAGATCATCTCCACATTGATTGATCATAATCTGTCGGTATTTCAGAGCTCAGCCCTTCCTGGGAATGCTGTTACGTAGAATATTTCAGTTGTATTCTCATAATTATCAAATCTCTGTAGAACCATTGTTTTGGTACTATCCAGTCATTAGAACCTTTGCACCCATAAGTGTGGAGACAATGTATAACCAAAGGGTAAAAAGCATAAATAAGTGTCTTGACTTTTAAATTATATTTGGGAATTAAATGTAGTGAAATCATGTATAAAGCCAATGAAGGAATTTTGTCATTTCAGCTTTTGATGCCAAGGGATATAAGAAAGTCAGATGATTTCATTGTCTCTAGTCTTCACCATTTTAAAAATATGAATCAATCTTTACATTTGTCATTGGCACATTTGAAAACAAAACCATGAGAAATATCCTCGTTATGGAAATTTAGGCTAAAAGCTACTATATATAATTTGATTGAGAAAATTATCTTTTTTATCCTATAAAAATAATTTGAAGAATAGAGTTGATTAGAGAAGCTTTGAGCTAAGTCTTGCAGATGACCTGTAGTACGTTTAGCAGTACTCTGTGTCCCTCAATGATGATCATTAAGCCTCAGCAAATGAACCACATGTGATGGAGCTGGCATTGAATCAGTGATTACTGAAAAATATCAGGTTATTTGTAGCTTTCTGGCTGTTATGGTTTTAGCATTCTGAGCCATTGAATCAAAGAATTGGTCACAAACATGTGTCAACAGATAAATATTTACCTTTAGGAGAAAGTAAGGCCTGCAGATGCTGGTGATCAGAGTCAAAAAGTGTGGTGCTGGAAAAACACATCTGGTCAGGCAGCATCCAAGGAGCAGAAGAATTGATGTTTCGAGCATAAGCTCATAATCAGGAATGTGGGGGTTGGGGGGGGGGGGGAAGGTAGCTGGGAATGTGATAAGTAGATGAAGTTGGGGGTGGAGGTGATAAGTCGGAGTGGAGGGCAGAGCAGATAGGTGGGAAAGATGTTGGACAGGCATGACAGTTCATTGGCAGTGGTGAGTTGGAGGGTTGGATCTGGGATAAGGTGGGGAAAGGGGAGATGAGGAATCTGTTGAAATGGACATTTATCCCGTGTGGTTGGAAGATGGGGCACTCTTTCTCCAGGCGTCGGGTGGTTGGAATTTGGCGGTAGTGGAGGCCCAGATCTTACATGTCCTTGGCAGACTAGGAGAGGGAGTTGAAGCATTCAGCCACAGGGTGGTGGGGTTGTTAAGTACATGTGTCCCAGAGATGTTCTCTGAAACGTTCAGCAAGCTGGCATCCTGTCTCCCCGATGTAGAGGAGACTAAATCGGGAGCAACGGACACAGTAGATGACGTATGTGGAGATGCAGAAAAATCTCTGCCGGATGTGGAAGGATCCTTTGTGGCTTTGGAGGCAGGTGAGGGGAAAGGTGTGGATGCAGGCTGTACACCTCTTGTGGTGGCAAGGCAAGATGCCGGGAGTGGAGGGTGGGTTGGTCGGTGAAATGGACCTGATGAGGGAGTCGCAGAGGGATTGGTCTCTGCGGAACGCAAATAGAGGTGGAGATGGAAATATACCTCTGCTGGTGGAGGCAGAATTGGCGAAGGATGATGCGTTGTATCTGGAGGTTGGTGGGGTGAAAGGTGAGGACCAGTGGAGTTCTGTCGTTGTTGTGATTGGAGGGGTGGAATTCAAGGGCCGAGGTGCGGGAAGTAGAGGACACATTCTCGAAGGCATTGTTGGACCACGTAGGAGGGGAAATTACAGTCCATGAAGAAGGAGGCTATCTGCAATTTTTTACAGTGGAATTGGTCCTCCTAGGAGCAGATGAGGCAGAGACGGAGGAATAGGGAGTAAGGGATAGCAATTTTACAGGATGGGGTTGGGAGGAGGTGTAGTCCAGGTAGCTGTGGGAGTTGGTGGGTTTGAAATTGATGTCCGTGTTGAGTTGATTCCTGGAAATGGAGATGGAGTAGTCCAGGAAAAGGTATTTACCTTGACCATTGCATCTACATTAAGCCATATGACAAGAAAAATGGAGATCAAATTGATCAGTTAGCTTCAGAGATGTGTAGGAATATAGGAATGGGAGATAGTTTAGCCTGTTAACCCTATTCTATCATGCCAGATCGGTATGTTAACTCCATCTACCCAACTTAGTTCCATCTAAGATTGTTCCCATTATTTGATCTAAATAATTTTTATGCAACTCCATGCTCACTTACAAATTTGTTATCTGCCCTAGTGTTATTATCAACTTGCCAATGGGCAGCATGGTGACTTATCATGGATACAATGATAACGGTAAATACCTATCTGTTAATAAATGTTTGTGACAAATTCATCGATTCAATGGCTCAGAATGCTAAACCCATAATAGCCAAAAAGCTGCAAATAACCTGATATTTTTCAGTGATCATTGATTTAATGTCAGCTCTATCACATATAGCACTGCTGCCTCACAGCGCCATTGACCTGGGATGGATTCCACCCTCAGTGACTGTCTGTACGGAGTTTGCATATTTTCCCTATGCCTGCATGGGTTTCCTCCGGGTGCTCCAGTTTCCTCCCACAGTCCAAAACTGTGCAAGTTCAGTGAATTGGCCATGCTAAATTGCCCATAATGTCCAGAGATGTGCAGACTAGGTGGATTAGTCATGGGAAATGCAGGGTTACAGGGATAGGGGTTTGGTCTGGATGGGATGCTCCGAGGAGAGTTGGTGTAGACTTGATGGGCCAAAAAACCTGCTTCCACATAGTAAGGAATCTATGAAGCTCAGTGAGCATTCAATGTCCATGCCAGTATACAGATCACCTGATGAAGGAGCGTCGCTCCGAAAGCTAGTGTGCTTCCAATTAAACCTGTTAGATTATAACCTGGTGTTGTGTGATTTTTAACAGTATACAGATTCTTAGTGTGAAACATTTCTCAAGTACAGAAAAGGTCTCAGAGTACTTCCAGTTGCTGAACTATTTCATAAAGGTATGCACTCTGGCTTCTTTAGTTTGATACTAAAATAAATGTTTCCTGCAAATAGACAAATCTCATAAGAACTTAACTGTTGTATAGACAATATATCTGAAACTGCTTGTCAATATAGAGTCATAGAGTCATTGAGATGTACAGCATGGAAACAGACCCTTCGGTCCAACCCATCCATGCCGACCAGATATCCCAACCCAATCTAGTCCCACCTGCCAGCACTCAGCTCATATCCCTCCAAACCCTTCCTATTCATATACCCATCCAAATGCATCTTTAATGTTGCAATTGTACCAGCCTCCACCACATCCTCTGGCAGCTCATTCCATACACGTACCACCGTCTATTTGAAGACATTGCCCCTTAGCTCTCTTTTATATCTTTCCCCTCTCACCCTAAACCTATGACCTCTAGTTCTGGACTCCCCAACCCCAGGGTAAAGACTTTGCCTAGTTATCCTATCCATGCCCCTCATAATTTTGTAAACCTCTATAAGGTCACTCCTCAGCCTCCGGCGCTCCAGGGAAAACAGCCCCAGCCTGTTCAGCCTCTCCCTGTAGCTCAGATCCTCCAAACCTGGCAACATTCTTGTAAATCTTTTCTGAACCCTTTCAAGTTTCACAACATCTTTCCGATAGGAAGGAGACCAGAATTGCATGCAATATTCCAACAGTGGCCTAACCAATGTTCTGTACAGCCGCAACATGACCTCCCAACTCCTGTACTCAATACATTGACCAATAAAGGAAAGCATACCAAACGTCTTCTTCACTATCCTACCTACCTGTGACACCATTTTCAAGGAGCTATGAACCTGCATTCCAAGGTCTCTTTGTTCAGCAACACTCATCACTATTTTAAAACAAATAGAATTATGGTCGCTGGCCCCAACGTGCTCCCCCACTGACACCTCAGTCACCTGCCCTGCTTTATTTCCCAAGAGTAGGTCAAGTTTTGCACCTTCTCTAGTAGGTACATCCACATACTGAATCAGAAAATTGTCTTGTACACACTTAAGAAATTCTTCTCCATCTAAACCTTTAACACTATGGCAGTCCCAGTTGATGTTTGGAAATTAAAATCCCCTACCATAACCACCACATTATTCTTACAGATAGCTGAGATCTCCTTACAAGTTTGTTTCTCAATTTCCCTCTGACTCTTGGGGGGTCTATAATAAAATCCCAATAAGGTGATCATCCCTTTCTTATTTCTCAGTTCCACCCAAATAACTTCCCTCGATGTATTTCCAGGAATATCCTCCCTTAGTACAGTTGTAATGCTATCCCTTATCAAAAATGCCACTCCCCTTCCTCTTTTGCCTCCCTTTCTATCCTTCCTGTAGCATTTGTATCCTGGAACATTAAGCTGCCAGTCCTGCCCATCCCTGAACCATGTTTCCGTAATTGCTAGGATATCCCAGTCCCATGTTCCTAACCATGCCCTGAGTTCATCTGCCTTCCCTGTTAGGCTCCTTGCATTGAAATAAATGCAGTTTAATTTATTAGTCCTACCTTGTCCCTGCCTGCTCTGACTGTTCGACTCACATCTGTTCTCAGCTGTATCCGTCACAGATCGACCTCTTTCCTCACTATCTCCCTGGGTCCCAACCCCCCATCTTACTAGTTTAAATCCTCCCAAGCAGTTCTAGTAAATTTCCCTGCCAGTATATTAGTCCCCTTCCAATTTAGGTGCTATCCGTCCTTCTTGTACAGGTCACTTATATCCCAAAAGAAATTCCAATGATCCAAAAATGTGAATACACCAGATCCTCAGTCATGCATTCATCTGCTCTATCCTCCTATTCCTGCCCTCACTAGCTCATAGCACTGGGAGTAATCCAGAAATTGCTACCCTTGAGGACCTCTTTTTTAAAGTTTTACCTAACTCTCTGTAATCTCCCTTCAGAATCTCAACCTTTTCTCTTCCAATGTCGTTGGTTCCAATGTGTTCAATGACCTTCTGCTGGCCCCTCTCCCCCATGAGAACATTCTGCACCCTCGCTGAGACATCCTTGATCCTGGAACCAGGGAAACAACACACCATTTGCTTTTTCTCTGCTGGCCACAGAAACGATTCTGACTACAGAATCGCCTAACACAATTGATCTCTTGGAAGCTGACGTACCTCTCGTTGCTTTAGAGCCAGTCTCAATACCAGAAACTTGACTGTTCGTGCTATGCTCCCCTGAGAATCCATCACCCCCTACATTTTCCAAAACAGCATGCCTGTTTGAAATGGGATTTTTGCTCCTTCACAATCTACAGACCCAGAAAATAACACCGTCTTATTCCTCTACAAACACTGCCCCAGGTTAAATTAATAGCTGTGGCTTATATTTTAAGTTTAATCAAGAGATTTATCTCCAAAAACATATAATCAAGAAAGAATCCACTGTAATATCTTAGGAAAACTTTATTTTGACAAACAGCTGAACACTTTCCAATCCGAAACAACTTTTTGAAACTATTATCAATATAATTCCATCACATAGAATTACTGACAAATCCATTTGCTTAACCAACGTACCCCTTATCATCGCTCAACCATGGCTTAACTTTTTTTTAATTCATTCGCGGGATTTGAATGTCGCTGGTTGGACCAGCATTTACTACCCATCGCTAGCTATCCTTGAGAAGATGATTGTGAGCTGCCTTCTTGAACTGGTGAAGTCATGTGCTGAAGGTAGACCCACAACACCATCAGGGAAGGAGTTCCAGGAAATTCCAGCTTCTCAATGATCATCATCTATAACCACATATCCACATGAGGCCTCTTTTTTATGATATATTCTCGAGCCAACACATGATCAGAAATTACATGAGCAAGACAGTTTCTAATCTCTCTCCCCTTGACAACATTGGATTACCATTATTGCATCCCCGACAATCAATATTTTGGAGGTTACCATTTACCAGGAACTGAACTACATCAGCCATTAAAAAAAACCAACAAGAGGAGGCCAGAAGGGAACCTCAATGTTAAGTAACTCATCTAACTCCTCATAAGAGGGGCATGGGGAGGGTAAATCGACAAGGTCTTTCCTTTGTGCTGGGGGAGTCCAGAACTAGAGGGCAAAGGTTGAGGGTGAGAGGAGCAAGATTTAAAAGGGACCTAAGGGGCAGCATTTCACACAGAGTGTGGTGGTGCATGTCTGGAATGAGCTGCCAGAGGAAGTGGTGGATGCCGGTACAATTACAGCATTTAAAAGACATCTGGATGGGTATATGAATGGGAAGGGTTTGGAGGGATATTGAGCCAACTGCTGGCAAATGCGACTGGATTAATTTAGGATATCTGGTCGGCATGGACAGGTTGGACCGAAGAGTCTGTTTCCATGTTGTACATCTCTATGACTCCATGACTGTATGAATATCCAGCATTTACAAGGATCAAGGCAGGAACGTGATGAAATCCATTATCCCAGATAGGTGCGGCTCCATTAACATTCAAGAAGCTTGACACCATTCAGGATAAAGCAAATCACTTCAACAAACAACACCATCTAACCTTATACCCACTATCACCACTTCACAATGGCAGCAGTGTGTACCATCTACAAGATAGCACTGCAACAACCCACCAAGGCTCCTGCTATTGCACATTTTAAACCCTTGACTTCTATCACCTTAAAGGGCAAGGGCAGCAAATGTATAGGTTCAGCACGACCTTCAGATTCCCCTTCAAACCATATGCCATCCTGACTTGAATTGACTTCATTATTGAGGAGATCCTTTCCAAATAGCGCTGTGGGTGCACCATCAGGATGTATCAGGAAGCCCAATCATTACATGAGAAGCTTTCACCTCCTGCCCATATATTCACCAAGAGCAACATATCCATGCTTAGAGATTTATTCAGAGTCAGGAAGAAGCATCTGCTGAAACATTCAGAATAAATGAAGTGCAACAATTGGAATAGGAACCAGTTGAGTTGTGGTCCAGACCATTCTACTACTACCTGGGCCCATATCTTTACCAGATAGGCAGCTCGATGATATAAAAATGTGCTCTATTTTGAATTGCTGCTTGTAGCATGCAAGAGCTAAGTATGACATTAGGAGCATTAGAAATCAATTACTGGGGTTAATGGACAGGATACAAAGGAGTGATCTGAAGAGTTGTGACAATGCTACTCCTTTTCATTTGAATGTTTCCCCCTCAAATCTACATACCATAGTTTTCTTAAGAGGAAAGCATTCTAATTTATTTTACACCCCTGAATAAAATGCCTTAGGCATCATACATTCAAACCTCTTGAATGGAGTCTGCAGGGCTCTTTCGCTGAATGAAATTTTATATTCACAGAGTGCACTTACTGAGTTAGTTCGATGGCTGATGTTAGTTTAAATGTGCATGACTCATAGTCGTTCAGGTAGCCAATGTGCTGATCACTAATTGCTCAAATTCTTTTGAAAGCTATCTGAACTCCAATAGACCAATCAGCACTACAGGAGAGTTTCCCAAATCAGCAAACCTCCTAAGGGAGGTGATCAAATACAGCAAAACCTCAGACGATAAAGAGCCTGAAACATTTTAAGTTTTCTTGATCATGAAGTCCACACTATCAAACCCCATTGCAATCTGGATTACTTCACTTGACCAATTGCATTTCATAGGCAAAGACTGGCAATGCAATTTAAATAACATTTTTGTTTAATTCTATTCCATTCATTGCAGCTCTTAATTACAGTTGGAAAAAAATCTCAAATTTTTATTGACTTCAGTTGGCCAAATCAATCAGTATGGTGGAACAGCGCATTATTTGAATGTCAATTGTTTATACTTAACAGATAGTTGTCCTAAATTAGCATATTACAAGCTTTTTTTACTTTCAGCTCGTAATATACACAATCTACAGCAATTTCCATTTTAATGATAGAATATTATTAATAAAGCTATCTGTATGGCTACAGCATTTGTTCTTGCCTTTACAATATCCATAATGACTGATAATATTACACAGTGTCATTTTGCAGTTATTATGCAGTGGAAATTGTGTTGCTATGGCACAGGCTACAAAAACACCCATAGTAATTAATGTGTAAATGTTCTTGGTGACTGGATCAGATGTGTACTCACTTGGAAAGGTGGCCTTATGTTAAAAGAAACACCTTTAGGTCTGACACCTCCACACATTGGTGCAGTTGCAACCTCCTTCCTCCCATCCCCCATTTGATCAGGTTCTTTCTTTTCCTTTCCTCTCTATCTTTTCTCTGCCTGAGAATTTGCTTTAATCTTCATTCACACCAATGCTTTGAAATAGGAAATAGCTGCTTCTTTGATTTCTTGAGTACAGATAGGAAGCTTTCTGTGTTCATGCCTTACCTTACCAGTTTTCTATTCTCCTTTTTATAACTTCACTTTTCTTCATCATTTCCAATGATCTCCTCTATTTTAACTTTCTGGTTTACCACATGAATCTGCATTGATCTATTTTCCTAACATTTTTGTTTTTAAATTCCCATTCCTCTTTTGTTTTGTGCCCTTCACACTGGCCATTGTGGCCTCCCTCATGTTTGCTGATCTGCATTCTGCATTGTAATAATGTTTTTGCCCAAACACAGAAGTTATGTTCAATACATTTGAATCTCACAGCCTGCTGTTAGCAGTGATGGGAAATTACATTTCATGATTATATCTTATAGCCTCTTTGTTTTTAAATCTTATTTACTTTTATTATAATTTTTCTGTTGTGTGGTTTTACATCTATGTCCACGAGTTTCATTCAAAACAGGCTGTTCAAGGAGAAGGCAGGGACACAAACTATCTTTGGGCTTGGACACCAGACAACAATGCCCTCCAGCACATCTCCTCCACTTCCCACATCTCTGTCCTTGAACCCCACCCCAACAATCGCGATAAGTACAGAACATCTCTGAGCCTCACTTTCCATCCCACCAACCTCTAGATACACTTCATTATCCTCCATCATTTCTGCCACCTACAAACAGACACCACCACCAGAGATATATTTCCTTCCCCACCCCTATCTGCGTTTCGGAGAGACCATTTCACCCACGACTCCCTTGTCAGGTCCACACCCCCCACCAACCCACCCTCCCCTCCCGGCTCCTTCACCTGCCACCGCAAGAAGTGCAGAACCTGCCCCCAAATCTCCCCCCTCACCTCCGGCCAAGGCCCCAGAGATCCTGCCACATCCGACAGTAATTTACCTGTACGTCCACACACGCCATCTACTACACTTGGTGTGGTCTCCTCTGCATTGGGGAGACAGGACGCCAACTTGCATATCATTTCAGAGAACATCTCTGGGACACCCGCACTGACCAGGCCCACTGCCCTCTGACTGAACCCTTTAAATTCTCTTCCAACTCTGCCAAGGGCATGCAGATGCTAGGCCTCCTTCATCACCAAATCCTAACCACCCAATGTCTGGAGGAAATAGGCCTCATCTTCCACCTTGGGGCCCTCCAACCACATGGGATCAATGTGGATTTAACCATTTTTCCCATTTCCCCTCCCCCCATCTTATCCCAGATCCAACCTTCCAACTTGGCACCACCCTCTTGAATGGATCTATCTATCTATCTTCCTGCCCACCTATCCGCTCCACCCTCCTTTCCGATGCATCACTTTCACCCCCACCTTCATCTACCTCGCAAATTCCCAGCTATCTTCCCCTCAGCCCCACCCCCCTCTCATTTATCTCTCAGCTCCTGTGGCCCACAAGCCTCATTCCTGATGAAGGGCTTATGCCTGAAACATTGATTCTCCTGCTCCTCAATGATGCCTGACCTAATGTCCTTTTCCAGCATCACACCCTTCGACTCTGATCTCCAGCATCTGCTGTCCTCACTTTCTCCTTAACTTCTTTACTTGTTTATATTCATGGAAGAGATGTGGGCATCACAAGCTTGGCTAGTATGTACTGCCCATCTCTAGCTGCACCCCACCACCAGAGATATATTTCCTTCCCCACCCCTATCTGCGTTTCGGAGAGACCATTTCCTCCATGACTCCCTTGTCAGGTCCACGCCCCCCACCAACCCATCCTCCCCTCCCAGCCCCCACCCTGCCAACACCTGAAGGAACATGAAGGTGATTAACTGCCTTCTTTAACTGATGATGTGGAGAGGCCGGTGTTGGACAGGGATGGATAAAATTAAAACTCACACAACACCAGGTTATAGTCCAACGGGCTTATTTGGAAGCACTAGCTTTCGAAGCACTGCTCCTTCATAAGGTAGCTGTGCAGCGCTCTGAAAGCTAGTGCTTTCAAATAAATCTGTTGGACTATAAGATGGTGTTGTGCAATTTTTAACTTTCTTTAACAGAGGCATTTGGTGTTGGTATACCCAAAATGCTGCTAAAGAAAGAATTCAAGGATTATGACCCCACAGAAATGTTGGAATAGTAACATGGTATCAAGTCAAGTTGATAAGTAGCATGCCGAGGAAATTGCCAGTGCTGGTGTCCCCACGTACCTGCTGCTTTTCTCCTTATAGGTTGTAGTGGTCTTGGGTTTAAGAGGTGCTATTGAAGGAATATTTGTGAATTTCTGCAGTGCATCTTGTAGATGGAGCATATACTGAGCATTAATGGTGGAAGCAGTAAATGTTTGTGGATGAGATGCTAATCAACTGGGCTGTCTTGTCCTGAATGGTGTCAAGCTCTTTGAAGCTGCACTCATCCAAGTGAGTGGAGGAATATTCCATCCCATTCTTAACTTGTACCTTGTAAAGTATAGGCTTTGAAGAGTCAGGGGTTGAGTAACTCACAGCAGGATTCAAGCCTCTGACATTCTTTTGCATCCCATTGGCCCATCTGATCAAGATCCTGTTGTAATCTGAGGTAACCCTCTTCGCTGTCCACTACACCTCCAATTTTGGTTTCATCTGCAAACCTACCAACCACATCTTCTATGTTCACATCCAATTTATTTATATAAATGATGAAAAGCAGTGGACCCAGCACCGATTCTTCCACTGCTTTTCATCATTTATATAAATAATCTGTGTGTGAACATATGGTTGGTAGGTTTGCAGATGACACCAAAATAGGAGGTGTAGTGGGCAGCAAAGATGGTTACCTCAGAGTACAATGGGATCTTGTTCAGATGGGCCAATGGGCTAAGGAGTGGCAGATGGAGTTTAATTTGGATAAATGTGAGGTGCTACATTTTGGAAAAGGAAATCAGAGCAGGACTTATACATAATGGTAAGGTCCTGGGGAGTGTTGCTGAACAAAGCGATCTTGGATTACAGGGTCATAGTTCCTTGAAAGTAGTGTCGCAGTTAGATAGGATAGTGAAGAAGGCATTTGGTATGCTTTCTTTTATTGGTCAGAGCATTGAGTATAGGAGTTGAGGTTAGAGTCATAGAGATGTACAGCATGGAAACATACCTTTTGGTCCAACCCATCCATGCTGACCCGATATCCCAACCCAATCTAGTCCTGCCTGCCAGCACCCGGCCCAAATCCCTCCAAATCCTTCCTATTCATATACCCATCCAAATGCCTCTTGAATGTTGCAATTGTACCAACCTCCACTACTTCCTTTGGCAGCTCATTCCATACCCGTACTACCCTCTGTGTGAAAAGGTTGCCTCTTAGGACTCTTTTATATCTTTCCCATCTCACCCTAAACCTATGCCCTCTAGTTCTGGACTCCCCGACTCCAGGGAAAAGACTTTTCCTATTTACCATATCCATGCCCCTCATAATTTCATAAGCCTCTATCAGGTCACCCCTCAGCCTCTGACACTCCAGGGAAAACAGCCCCAGCCTCTTCAACCTCTCCCTATAGCTCAAATCCTCCAACTCTGACAACTTCCTTATAAATCTTTTCTGAATCCTTTCAAGTTTCACAACATCTTTCTGACATGAAGACCAGAATTGCATGCAATATTCCAACAGTGGCCTAACCAATGTCCTGTACAGCCACAACATGACCTTCCAACTCCTGTACTCCATACTCTGACCAATAAAGGAAAGCATACCAAACACCTTCTTCACTATCCTATCTACCTGCGACTCCACTTTCAAGGAGCTATGAACCTGCACTCCAAGGTCTTTTTGTTCAGCATTACCATTCAGTGTACAAGTTCTGCTAAGATTTGCTTTTCCAAAATGCAGCACCTCGCATTTATCTGAATTAAACTCCATCTGCCACTTCTCAGCCCATTGGCCCATCTGGTCAAGATCCTGTTGTAATCTGAGGTAACCCTTTTCGCTGTCCACTACACCTCCAATTTTGGTGTCATCTGCAAACTTACTAACTGTACCTCTTATGCTCGCATCCAAATCATTTATATAAATGACATAAAGTAGTGGACCCAGCACCGATCCTTGTGGTCACAGTTCTATATTAATTCTAAGGGACTTGTCTGGGAAAATACTGACAGGATGTTTCCCCACATGGAGGAATTGAGAACCAGAGAGCATAATCTCAATATTACGGGGCACCAATATAGGACTGAGCTGAGGAGGAATTTCTTCTCAGAGAGCTGTAGGTCTTTCAAACGTCTTTCCCCATAGAGCTGTGGGACAAAGTTCTTATGTATATTTAAGACTAAGATAGACAGATTCTTTATCAGGAAAAGAATTAAGAGTTATGGGGAAGACAGAAGAAAGTGGATATGAGAAACGCTGTATCAGCAAATGGTGGAGCACAGCTCAATGGGCTGAATGACCTACTCCTGTTCCTATTTCCTCTGGTCCTATTGCCTAAGACTGCAACAGAAGTAAGAGTCAGAGCGAATAATAATGGTTAAAAAGCCAAAGCTTAAGTGTCTTTTTCAGAATGTATGCAACACTTTTGACAAGATAGATGAGTTGCTGGCACAAATAGAAATAAATGAATATGATTTGATAATGACAATGGAGATGTGATTACCGGGGGACCAAGATCAATCATCAAGGATATTAAATTTTCCAGAAGAACAAGCAAAAATGGAAAGAAGACAGGGTAGCCCATCAGGATTGGCTCTAATTTTCAATGAGATCATGTCTGATCTGATGACCCTCAACTCCACTTGCCTGCATTTTTCCATGACCTTTCGTTCTCTTCTTAATTAAAAATCTGTCTGAGTCTTGAAATTATTTAATACACTAACCTCTTCAGCCCTGTGTGGTAAAGAATTCCACCAATTCATACCATCTGAGAGAGAAAAAGATCATCCTTATCTCTGTCTTAAACGTGTGACCTTTTATTTTGAGATTATGTGCAGTGGTCCTGACTCTCCTGTCAAATCCCCGAAGAATCTTATATGTTTCAATATGGGTTGCCTCTCAAATCTTCTTTACTCCAATGAGTACAGGCCTTAATTTAAAGGGTAAGAGTTACTATTAATGGAGTGATTCTGCATTTGGTGAGTCTGCCTGGGATGCTCCAGAGTGGACTGCATTGGAATGAAGTTGTTTCCTGATAGTACTGTATGTGTCAGTTGTAAACTCCTTTTGAAGGTTAGATAGGTGCTGCATATGACTGCAGTCAACCAGCACTGTTTACATTTAGGAAGGGACCTTTTAACTAGTAGGCTCACATTGTCGCAGGATTGGGAAGCACTTCATTTTTCATCACTGCTCCTCCTACCCAAGCACACTTGATCTCACGAGCTATATCAGTGATGTTGGAAGCAGTGAACCCCAACAGAAATCTTGGACAAGTGTTCTTAGTTTGGGAAATTAAGAAATCCATGTTTTTATATGAGAAAATGTTTGGGATTTCCCACACATTTTAGGATTATCACAGAATAGATAGGACATGAGGGAATAAAAGTCCCACCTGCCAACACCTGGTCCATATCCCTCCAAACCCTTCCTATTCATATATTCATCTAGATGCCTTTTAAATGTTGCAATTGTACTAGTCTCCACCACTTCCTTTGGCAGCTCATACCACCCTCTGCATGAAAAAGTTATCCCTTAGGTCTCTTTTCTATCTTTCCCCTCTTATCCTAAACCTATGCCCTCTAGTTCTGGACTCCCCCACCCCAGGGAAGAGACTTTGTCTATTTATCCTATCCATACCCCTCATGATTTTATATACCTCTATGAGGTCACACTCCAGGAAAAACAGCCCCAGCCTATTCAGCCTTTCCCTACTGCTCTAATCCTCCAACCCTGGAAACATCCCTGTAAATATTTTCTGAACCCTCTCAAATTTCACAACATCCCTCCAATAAGATATGAGACAATAATTGCACGCAATATTCCAGAAATGGCCTAACCAAGGTCCTGTATAGCCACAACATGACCTCCCAACTCCTGTACTCAATACTCTGATCAATAAAGGAAAGCATACCAAACGCCTTCTTCACTATCCTAACTACCAGCGACTCTACTTTCACGGAGCTATGAACCTATGAGGGATTGTTTAGTATAAAGGCTTAATCAGGTGAGAAGGCAAGAAGTTTTGACCAGATTTGTGTGAGATTGGGAGAATAACAAATCAAGAGGATTGTTGAAGATGAAATGAGTGTTTCAGAGCAGGAGAAAATGTCAGGGAACCAAAAGAGAAACCAAGAAAAAGAACAGTTACAATAGTTTCCCATTTCTCTCAGTCTACCAGGCTCTCTTTCTCTCTGTAAAAGTTCATACTTTACTCATAATGTAAAATAAAAGTTTGACAACTTAAATTCAAAAGTTTATTTAATAAACTTTAATGCACATTCCCTAAACTTGTTTTTGAATCACATGGGGAGGAAAAATGTCAGGTACCTGTTACAAATGTCAGGAAGTCATATATCAAGATGTAGTTGGAGAATAACATTGAATTAGGAGCACTGGTGAAGTTATGAATTCCCTATAAATAACAGAACAATAGGTCTAAGAAAAATACCAACTGCAAACTCTGGACATTGAGAGTAGCTGACTGTTAGTGAATGTATTTAAAAATTCACAATGGAGGGAAGCTTAATTATATAATGGCGCAATATTAATAATTTATTCTTGTTAGAAATCATACTTTGAATGCGAATGTATTGATGCTTATGGAGAAAATGAATAGCTGTTACTTTTGATAAAGTCCCACACAAGAGACTGTTAACTGAGGTTGAAGCCCATGGAATTGAGGGCAAGTTACTGACATGGAGAGAAAATTGGTTGAGTAGCAGGAAACAGAGTTGGAATAATGGATGAGGACTTAAATTGGCAGAATGAGATTAGTGGTATCCCACAGGGATCTGTGCTAGGGCCTCAATTATTTACAATATTCATTAATGACTCAAATAATGGCATAAAAAGACATATATCCAGATTTGCTGATGACACAAAATTGAACAGCACTGTAGACAGAGTTGATAACAGCATAAAATTAGAGCAGAATATTGATAGATTCATGATTGGGCAAAGCTTTGGTAGATGAATTTTAATATAAGCAAGTGTGAGGTTATCTATTTTGGATTGAAAAAGAATAGATCAGGGTATATTTTAGAAGGGTTGCAAAGTGTGGCACTGAGAAAGCACTGCTGGTCTGGCAGCATCCGAGGAGCAGGTGAATCGATGTTTCGGGCATAAACCCTTCATCAGGAATATGAGGGTGGGAATGGAGGCTGAGAGATAATTGGAGGTGGGGAGGTGGTGGCCGTGAGGGTGAGGTATCTGGGAAGGCAATAAGTAGATGCAGATGGAGGTGATGGTGATAGGTTGGTGGGGAGGGGGGAGCGGATAGGTGGGAAAGAAGATGGACTGGTAGGACAGGTCAAGAGGGCGGTGCCGAGTTGGAGGGTTGGATCTGAGATGAGGTAGGGGGAGGGGAGATAAGGAAATTGGTGAAATCAACGTTGATGCCGTGTGTTTGGAGGTTTTTCCAGTGCCTCACTTTTCAACTCTGATCTCCAGCATCTGTAGTCCTCACTTTCTCCTATGTTTTGGAAGGCAATAGTTAAATACAGTGGATATCTGACAAAATTTGGGAGTTTAGGTGCATAGCACTTTAAAATATCACTGGGGGATGCAGAAAATAGCCAAGAAGGCTATTGGAATGCTGGATTTAATATCTAAAAGGTTGGAGTCTAAGGATGCAGATGTTATACTGCAGATATACAAAGCCCTAATTAGACCTCACTTGGAGTATTATAAGCAGATCTGGACCTGAGGAAGGATGTGTTAGCCCTGGAGGAAGTTCAATGCAGGTTTGCAAAGCAGGTTTACAAGAATGATACCTGGACTTCAGGGGCTAAATGTTATGAGGAGAGATTAGACAAATTAGGTCTTTATTCTCTAGAATTTAGGAGGTTAAGGTATGATCTAATCGCAGACTTCGGGACAATAACAGGAGAAGCCAAGATAAATAAAGATTAACTATTCCTACTGGTTGAAGATTCTAGGACGGCGGGTGCACAGTCTAAGAATTAGGGCCAAGCCATTCAGGAGAGATGTTAGAAAGCAGTTCTACACACAAAGAATATTGGGGATTTGGAACTCTCTTCCTCAAGCAGCAGTCGATGTTAATTTAATTGTTAAATTTAAATCTGTGATAGATCAATGTTTTACTAGAAAGCTTATTGAAATAACCCCATGAAGTCACTGTTTATTTACACATGTACAATCCAATACATTCTATCCAGCTAACCCAGACCCAGCTCATAGAGTGACCAGAACTCAAACATTCCTACAACAGCCCAGTCAGGAAACTCCCCATATTCTATGAGGTCCACCTGGCTGACTTCATTACAACCACTACTGGTATCAAGGGATTTGGATCCAAGGCAGGCATATGGAGTTAGGCCATATTTGAGCCATGATATCATAGAATCCCTACTGTGTGGAAGCAGGCTATTTTGGGCTATCGAGTGCACACCAACCCTCCAAAGAGCATCCTACCCAGACCTAGCTAACCTACCCCAATAGCACCACAGTTCCCTTGGCTAATCCACCTAGCCTGCACATCCCGGACACCATGGGTAATTCTGCATGGACAATCCACCCAACCTGCACATCTTTGGAGACTGGGAGAAAACTGCAGCACCCAGAGGAAACCCACGCAAACACGGGGAGAATGTCCCTGGTGCTGTGAGGCAGCAGGGCTAACCACTGAGCCACTATGCCAACTATTACTGTTGAATGATGGAGTAGGTCTGAGGCGCTGAATTGCCTACTGCTGTTCCAATGTTCCTTGTTGTCCAGAAAGATTTTGGGATGATTAGGATTATTCAGTCTTTGTTTTTTTCTCTGAGAGGGTTCTGCCTCTTCTTACAGTTAAAACTTTTCGTGTTGTTGCAGCCAGAATAATTTTGCTTCATTTGATTGATGGAGCTGCTGCTTTTTAGTCATAGTTGTAACCGCTTCTCATTGTTGTAGATGTTTGAACTGCTGCTGTATAATTTAAAGCCATCAACCACAAGGCGGGGATATTGTCAGCAGTGTGTTATTCCCAGTGGTGTACCTTGAAGTGTGCATCACTACTGCCTTCCTGATTTTTGCAATTTCCCGCATGATTACAATTACAAAACTAAAGTGCCAGCAGATCACATGGAAAGCTCATGTGATCATGCAGTGGGGGATACTCTTCAGGATAAAACCTGCCATCAGATGATAATGTTGTGGGTACCAACAATCATAAAAAAGCTTCCTGGACAAACATGGGGACTCTGCATCATGACTACAACTTTCTTGTTGAACTCCAATGGGATTTGTATAAGACTTGAGAGAGCAGCAAATATATGTGCTTTTGCAATGTTATCTGTCACTTGAAAATATTTCAAATTATATTTGCTTCTCTTTGTTCATGTGTGCATCAAGTTTGCTTGTTTAGACTAGCTGAGACAGAGTGCACTAAATGTAAACAAAATAGTCTATATGTATTGGCACATCACATTGCTTGCATGCAGTGATGGTAACAGGGGAATGAGGAACTTTTTTTGTTGTGTAACAATGTTGTGTTTTTCTTTATTCTTTATTGAATGTTCACACTTTAAACTTCTAATTTTCCTGCATTGACTGAACTTTCCCATTATGAAGATCAATTGAGGACTCTGGGTCTGTACTTGGTGGAGTTAGAAAGGATAAGTGTGGATCTGATTGAAAGTTATCGAATAATGAGAGGCCTGAATAAAGTTGATGAGGAGAAGATGTTTCCACTAATAGGATGGACTCAGACCTGAGGGCACAGTGTCAAAGTGAAAGGATAACACTTCATAAATGAGATGAGGAGGAATTTCTTAAGCCAGAGGGTGGTTAATCTGTGGAACTCATTGCTGTAGAGGGCTGCGGAGGCCAAGTCGTTGAGTGTATTTAAGACAGAGACAGATCGATTCTTGATTGGTAAAGGGATCAAGGGTTACAGGGTGAAGGCAGGAGAATAGGGTTGAGAAATGTATCAGATGGCCATTGAGAAATGTACCAAATGGCCTAATTCTGCTCTTATATCTTAAAAACTTATGGGTTTATGGTCTTTTCTTTCCACACAGCCAATCTTTCTTTTTCGTTAATCACTTTTTTGGTTAATCCTCCATCTAGGCTGATACCCTTTTTTCAGTTGAGCCTGCTTGCCTAGCCCAGTCAGGTTTGTTGAAATCAATCAGTGTGTCTGCCTCACTTGGACAGGTGATTGCACCACTGAAACATTCAGTCCTAACACTGTAATTGTTTAAGAAGAGGCTGGTAGTTTCTGTCAGAATGAACCTTCTATTGAACAGATGAGCCTGGAGAAGCTTCAGCACTAGCATTTTAAGTACTTACGTAAAGAAGTACATTTTGTCCCGTGGTAGCCAAGTTAGTCAATAAGTTTTTACATTTCAGAGGTTGGATGAAGCAGTGAACCTCAACAGATATTTTGCTCTTAAATGGTTGGGCTTTGGCACAGATATACTTCCCATTTCTGGGTTGTACAGTCATAGAGCTGTACAGCACAGAAGCAGACCCTTCGATCCAATACATTCATGCCAATCAAATATTCTAAATTACTTTAGTCCCACTTGTAAGCATTTAGCCCATACTCCTCTAAACCCTCCCTGTTCATGTACCCATACAGACCCTTTTAAATGTTGTAATTGTACTAGCCTCTACCACTTCTTCTGACAGCTCATTCCATACATGCACCACCCTCTGCATGAAAAGTTGCACCTTAGGTCCCTTTTAATTTATTCCCCTCTCACCTTAAAGCTATACACTCAAATGTTGGACTCCCCTATCTTGGGGAAAAGATCTTGGCTATCCACCCTATCCATGCCCCTCATGAATATAACCCTCTATATGGTCACCCCTCAACCTCTGACGCTCCAGTGAAAATAGCCCCAGCCTATTCAGTCTCTCCCTATAGCTCAAACCCTCGAACCCTGGCAACATCCTTTTAAATCTTTTCTGAACCCTTTCAAGTTTAATAATATCTTTCCTATAGTATGGAGTCCAGAACTGAACGCAGTATTCCAAAGGTACAAGATTGAACTATATTCATAGGTGCAATCAGGCTGAGAGGTTAATGAGTCTTCATGGTATGCTGATGAAGACAAACAGCTTCCTACTGATGTCAGCCATGATCCTCCTGAATAGTGGAACAAGCTGAAGGGGCTGAATGGCCTAATGCTGTTCCTATTTCTATGGGTTTTTTTATGGTCTTATGATAGCAGTCTGACTCTCCTGAAATGTTCTGAGAACTTATTAGAAAAAGTTTAACCTTCTTCAATAAACTAACATTTGACCTCCCCTCCTGCTAAAATCCATGCCCATCTTCCAAAAGTTCCAGTAAACCAACAAGATTCACTTTATAATATTTTATGTTCTTATGATCAAGCCGAAGTCGGACTATTACTTTTAGCAAGAAATCAAAATCCCACCTAAAAATCTGAATTACATTTACCATAATTAAAAATGAGTGTTTCACTTATCATCTGTGGAAGTCAGTTCTATTAGGTCTATTGCATTTATCATGCATTTTCTGTTTCATGTATATTAGTTTTGCAATGCACAAAGCTTCAGCACATTAAGAGTCCAATTCTCACTTTTGTGAATGTTAATCTGTTGCTTTTTCATCCAAATGGGTCAGTTTAACACCTCGTTATTCACCAAAAGCCACAATTTAGTCAGTGAAGATGCTCTAATTATTTAAATTATTTTTTAATTCAGTGTTTAGTAGAATGTAATTATTTTCATAAATAATTTAGTTTTTTGTGCTACTGATTACTTTATACTCCACTTTCAGTTCATAACATTATGGAAATCAATTAAACTGAAGCAATGCCTTGCATCAGAAGTTACACAAATTGAGATTTTCAAATTTTCATGTACTTCCCTGCAAAAATTGCCATTTTGTCAGTTTTCATCACATATTTAAAATTTGCTCATCAGTTGAATCTTTTTATTTTGACCTGATCTTCTTTATAAATCACAGATGTGTTGAGAGAAAGGTTCATTGTTTCTGAATATTGCCAGAATACATATGAAAACTAATGCTGTATCTGAATGATAGAAGGGGTCAATGATCACCGTTACCACTTCTGTAACATGGCCTGACTTCACTCCTTTCTGAGCTCATTTGCTACTGAAACCCTTAAACATGTTTTTTTGACCTCTTGTCTACTTTCTTCCATTCCTATGTGAGTTTCCACATTCTAAATGTCATCCAAAATTCTGCTGTCTGCACCTTAACCCACAGCAGGTCCAGCTTCTCTTTCACCCTGTGATCACTGACCTATTGACACCCAGTGAAGCAACATTTCAATTTTAAAATTGTTACCGTTGTTTTCAAATCACTATATAACCTTGCTGCTCAGCACCTCTGCAATCTGCGCCAACCCCAGAGCCCTCCAAGCTTAATGTGCTCCTTTAGTTTTGTCCTTATGAACATCCCTAATTTTAATTGTTCCACCGATGGTGGTCTTACATTCATCTGCCTCGGCCCCAGGATTTGGAATACCCTTCCTACACCTCTTTGTTGCTTGACCTTACTTTCTTTATTTAAGACAAACCTTAAAACCTACTTCTCACGCCAAGCTTTGTTTATCTGACCAAATATCTCCTATGTGACTGGATACATAATTTGTTTGTACAGCTCTTATTATGTTAAATCTTCAGGATAATTTTTTGTTGTTATTTGCTTGAACTCGCATGACCCTGGCCTACCAGTTGCTTGCCAATTCAATAAACCACCTTGCTCCCATGCTAACATTTCTGTCCTTGGCCTGCTGTAATGTTCCAATGAAACAAAACGCAAGCTATAGGAAGAACACATCATTTTTCGTTAAAGCACTTTATGGCCTTGACTTCTTCAACTTCAATACATGACTTTGGTACTCCATTTTTCTTACATCCACGCAACTCGCATATCATGTTTGTGTTTGTTTTGGCTTTGCATTCTGCACAAAAGGTCCATTTTCTCCTTTTCACAGCCAACATTTATACCAATTTTATATCACTGTTTCTCTTTTATCACCATTGTCTCTCCCTTTTCTAAAATTCATCCATAGGACGTAGATAGCACTGGCTAGGCCAGAATTTATTTTCCATTCCTAATTACCTGGAGAGCAGTTAAGAGTCAAACATATTGCTGTGGGTCTGGAGTCACATGTAGGCCAGACTAGGTCAGGGTGTCAGTTTGGATTAGAGTGGTGCTGAAAAAGGCAGTTTCCCTCCCTGAAGGACATTAGTGAACAAGATGGGTTTTTCCTGAAAAACAATAATGGATCAATAACTCCAGATTACTATTGAATTCAAATTCTACCATTTGCCTTGGTGGGATTTGAACCCAGGTCCCCAGAACATTACCTCTGTGTCTGTCTCTGCATCTAGTAATAATACTACTAGTTCATCATCTCTCCTTTGACTTTGGTTCTGGGCTCCCTCACAATATGCTTCATTCGTTTCTCCTCCACCTCTGTTAACAGCATATAACCACCATTTTCCAGATCCTTTCAGTCCTGGAGATGAGTCAAATGCACTTGAAACATTATCTCTATTTCTCGCAGCACAGATGCTACCAAGTTTCTCCAGAACTTTCTGTTTTTATCATGCTTCTTTAAGAAGCTCTCTCCTTGTTTCTCTTAAGCTCACAGTCTGTGCCCAATTAGAAAATATCTTGGGAAAACAACTATTCACCACAAACACAGAACTACAAACATCACCACAATATAAGTCAACAGTTAGACAACTGGCATTAGGCAGATAATCTAGCAACTCAAAGTCTCTAAAGATGTGTTTTTTTAAAAACTATATAAGCTATTCCTCATGTCCATATCAGATACTTTCTCCTTTTAAATGTCTCACCTGTGTTCTTGTGAATGTTTAATGTCATGTATTTTATTCTTTTGGAGCATTATGTAGGTAATACAATTCTTTTATCTTCTACTCAAGGAAACCCTGCAATTTAATCCTCCAGTTCAATCTACTTAGCTAAATTTTAAATTAAGTGTTAGCTATACGCTAAAAATAGATAAAATAAAAATATTGGTTGTGATAGCTCAGCAGCAGGTAAAACAGAAAAGAACTGAGTCACCTTTCTTTTCACAGTAAATGAATGATTGATTTGTTGTCACAGATACCTTGAAGATACAGTGAAAAGTGTTTTATCGCCACAATCCAGTGCAATTTTGAATGACAGTAAGGATAAAAAGAAATTACTTTAAAAATGGTTAGTCTTCTGTTCAAACTGGGGTCTCTATTGTAGCTTCAGGGCTTCTGCAAAGTCTCTACAAGGTGTTTCAGATCTCAAGGAGTCATGCTCTGGAAACAGCAACAAAACTGATGCCCCAGGAGACCCTGGCTTTGCTGCCGCTACTGCCTCACTGACACCGCCAAGAGTCCAGGCTCCAGGCCTATATCCGCCAAGAGTCCAGGCTCCAGGCATCGCCACCCCCACTAGGAGTTCTAGTCCATGTCGCAGCCACCACCCCACCAACACCACTCCTGCCGCGAAGGTGAAGAAGAAAGGTGAAGAAGAAAGAAGAAAGGTGAAGAAGAAATAGAAAAAAGACAAAAAGTACATAGAGAAAGCGATGCTGCCGGCCTGGGGCGAATGGGCTCCAATAAGCCTGAACCTACCAACTGTGCCAACTCTAGCTTGGAATAAGATTGATGGAAAACATTGAGCTGTGGACTGAAGAAACTTTGAAGAAAACCAGAGAGTAGTTGCACGAAGACTACGGAGGGATCAAACACATTTCCTGCCAGTCTCCTTTGCTTAAGGAGGATTGTTACTTGATTAAATTGTGCACTTTCAGCCTCTCTTTCCTCATCACTGATTTCTGAGATTTGAATTTTTATTTCTATTTCAATTGTAATTGTTAAGGTGTCTTGAAAAATACTGGTTAATTCAAATACAATGTAAACGTGGAATAATAAAGGCTTGTAGTACTGAAAGAGGCTCTGTATTGTATAACAAACACAAAAAAATGCTGAAACAATTCAGTAGGACTGGCAGCATCTGTGGAGAGAGAAATAGAGTTGTTGTTTTGAATCTGATATGACTCTTCTGTTGTGATTATAATCGCTATTTTCTCAAAGAATCCAAAATTAGACCAACTGTCTTGTTCTCATTTCATAGCCATGTATCTTCATTTGTTCGAAATATAGATTTGTTGTCCTATAACATATGGGAAATCCTGTGCATCAACAGTTGTGCTCACCAATCTTGAATGTCAAGAAATTTCTCATATCTTTCCCTTCTCCTGTCCAGTGACATCCAGTGAAAATTGTCTTTAGCCAGTCTTTCATCGATGCCATTCATAACAATTAAACATGTTTTTAAAAATATTCTGTTAAATATTCTTTTGACTTTACCTGCTCAAGTAGAAATCCTCCCAATATTTTCAGATTTTTTGTTGTTAACCAATGTTATATAAGGTGGTCAGTATCTGAAAGGTTATCTGACATTATAGGTTAAGCTCCACCTGTGGGAATATAAAGGACTGTTCCTGAAAGGGTTCCAAAGTTGTTGCTCTTATTGTTAATAACATACAGTTAAAATAATAATAGGGACGTACTCTTCTGTTGAGTGTGATATCTCACAAATGGCAATCATGGATCAGTAATGTAGTTTTTAAGCAAAATAGAATAAATCTTTTTACACAAGATTAGTCCTATATTCTGACCAGGACAGTGTGGTCATCCTTCCACACATGATATCAATAGCCCAGAACAACAAGAAAGATTGGTGACAGCAATTTTACAAAGTTAACCCTCATTGTATCCAATATTACAGTGTGCTGGCAGCAGTTGGCACAATATTCAAACATGATGAACAATAGTGTGGATTTCAACCAGACAGCACAAGCCCAAATAACATATACAGTACAGCAACAGCCATCCAAGGAGAAGAAACTGGAGGGAAAAAATTGAGAGTGTATTTTCAATTATTCAGCATTTTAAAAGCAGACAAAGCCTGTCAACATCTGTGCAAACAGCAGCCAGCAGAAAAACGCTGCAGGAGGCACAGCAGCTTTACGCTTACCCTGTAAAAGCTCAGATCAGCTAGAATCAGTGAAAAGTATCAATGAAGTTTGTGAAGAATAAGTAGGGCTGAAAATGTGTTGCTGGAAAAGTCGAAAAGCTTATGCCCGAAATGTCGATTCTCCTGTTCCTTGGATGCTGCCTGAACTGCTGCGCTTTTCCAGCAACACATTTTCAGCTCTGATCTCCAGCATCTGCAGTCCTCACTTTCTCCTCGAAGAACAAGTAGGGTCTCACAAAAGCTGCAAAAGGATGCAATGGGTGGTATTGGCAATCGACTGTGGGTTCAGAATCTTAGAAGAAGGGTGAAAAAAATTGTATTCAAAGTGAAAATTCTATGCTGAAATATGAAAAGACTTAAAATACAACATTTAGCAATAAGCATTATTATTATTTTCTTTAATTGTTTGGATAACTGTGAGAAACATTTTTGTGCAAGAACGACACTGGTTAAAATTGGGAAAATAGCAATATGAATTGACTAACAAATATAGAGAAATTTTAAAAATGAAACCATTTATTAAAAATGATATTATTTTGACAGGAAGAATTATTTTTCATTGTTCAAATGCAAATGTGTCCTTAAGGAGCTCAATGCCTTTTTTCACTATGTGAAATAACACAAAAGGATGGAATAGCAGCAGAAATAATATATATCATTTACAGTGCTAAAAGAAGCTTGAAAATTATGAAGGACAAATCAGTGCAAATAAAAAGAATTGGAATCTTCCAAGTCCCTGAACGATTTGGGCAACGCTGAATGAGTTGGAAAAATCGGGAGGAATCAGAAATTAGATCTTCAACATCAAAGAAAAATTCTAATTCTGAAACTAAATTTTGCAAGGCGAGATGAGAATCTTGCTAGTGAGTGAGAAAGGATCTATTTGTGGAGATGAAATCCTGCTTTCACAATGAGAATGCCCTCCATCATGTTGTGTGACACTAACACTGTGCTAAATGGGACAGACTTCAAACAGATCTAGCAACCCAAGACTGGGCATCCACAAGGACAAGAGCAGTAAAAAAATGGGAACACCATAACCTACGAGTTCCCCTAAAAGCCACTTACCATCCTAGTTTGATAATTTATTGCTCTTGCTTCAATGTTGTTGGGTCAAAATCCTAGAACTTCCTCACTAACAGTTTTGTGGGGCTACCTACAGCAAATCAATTGCAAGAAGGGTCATGATGTTCCAGAAAGCAGATTAACATCACCTTCTCAAGGGCAACTAAGGATGGACAATAAATGCCGAATCCCAGTCAGCAATGCCAATAACCCCAAATAAATAAACAACAACAAAGCCAGAGTTAAGCAAGTTAACAGTCAGCCCACACTGAAGGTGAGGTTGAAGCATTCCCCAAATATAATTACATTAAAACTATGTTCTGATGAGGAAGCAGAGACATTCTCATAGACCCGCTAATGAGAAATGGATGATTATTTCTCAGAAAATGGTACCATTCAGATAGCATAACGAGATATTGTGAGTAGCACATGAAATTCCTATGGTAAAACATGTAGACTTACAGAAAACCTATTGACAAAAGGGTGTATTTACTTGGCCATTATTTCATAAAGGACTAGGAGAAAGCGAGGACTGCAGATGCTAGAAATCATTCCTGATGAAGAGCCTATGCTCGAAACATCAACTCTCCTCAGATGCTGTCTGACTGGCTGTGTTTTTCCAGCACCATACTCTCGACATTATTTCATAAGGACATAATGCAGTTCTGTAAAACATGTAAACATGTCAGCTAGTGAAAAAGAAGCATTAAAATTAATCAAATCGGCACTGTATTATTCATATCAGTTATTGAATAACATTCAGAAGGATTTTGGTAAAATGTGTATGACTATGACAAAAAATGAAAACAGGAAACCAGTAGATCCTTATAATTAATGATATGACAATTTAGTTTTGAGACCTTATTCCCTTGAGAAAAAATACACTTAAAATTAGCTTAGATTTTTAAACTCTTTATGGATTGGGTGAACAGTTCTTTGGAAGTGGAGTCACTGGTAGACAGGGCAGTGAAGAAAGCTTTTGGCACATTGGCCTTCATCAGTCAGGGCATTGAGTATAGAAGTTAGGAAGTTATGTTGCAGCTGTACAGGACACTGGTGAGGCTGCACTTGGAGGATTGTGTTCTGTTGTGGTCACCTTGCTAAAGGAAGGATGTTACTAAACTAGAAAGAGTGCAGAAGAAATTTACAAGGATGTTGCCACGACTCAACGATCTGAGTTATAGGGAGAAGTTGGACAACCTAGGACTTTTTTCTTTAAAGCGTAGGAGACTGAGGGGGCATTTTATAGAAGTGTATAAGATCATGAGAGGCATAGATAGGGTGAGTGCACTCAGTCTTTTTCCCAGGCTTGGAAAATCAAGGACTAGAGGGCATTAGTTTAGAGTTAGAGAGGAAGTATAAATGGGAAGTTGAAGGACTACTTTTTAACACAGAGGGTGGTACACATATAGAATGAGCTGCCAGCGAAAGTAGTTGAGGCAGGAACATTAACAACATTTAAAAGGCATTTGGACCAATACATAGATAGGAAAGGTTTAGAAGATATGGGCCAAGTGCAAGGAAATGTGGATGAACATTTTGGTTGGCATGGACCAGTTTGGACAAAGGGCTCTATGCTATAGGACTCTATGACTCTGTTACCAATAGGATTATAGTTTTGGTTTGCATATTAATAACTAATTATTTGTTTTTGAAAGATGTTAGAGGTTTGTTGTGATACATAAGTTAGATATTTGTAGTGATACATAAGTTTTTATCTTCTTGGACATTCATGAAACATAATGTGAATTTCTTTTGTATTAGATAGTAGTCACAGTCAGACATTAATCGTTCTGTTAATTAAATATTTCACATTAACAACAACGCGTGGAATAGTGGGTCTTGATTTCTACCACACTCTTCCCAGATGGATCTTGACACCTTTTGTAATTTGTTGATTTCCAATGGCACTTCATAAGTGAGGGATCAAAAACATTAGGGATTTCAGAGGTTTAGAACAACTATTCAACTGCCTTCTAAATGCAGACAAATCCTCAAATTCTAGTCATTGGATCTCCTTGATTCCACAACTACCAGGAATTAGTAGTGGACTATTGATATAGTTAATTCTTCTGTTTAGAAGCAATGTTCAGATTCACTAGCTATGCTTGAACTTGCGAAATGACAATGTTAGCTGAAAGAACGTGAAAAGTGAAAGATCCCCTGCAAGTATATGTCATCACAGCATCAAAAGGAAATGGCTAATTCTTTCACAAATGCAACTATCTTCTCTGACATGATTTGAGGAAACCACAGATCATCCTAGAGAGACAAACAGTAACTTCGATACCAGAGGACATCCTCTCCAAAGAGCATCAATGCTCCACCAAACTTTCAACGTGATGACAGATTATACCTGAATATTTCATCTTCTGCAAGAAACATCTCAAACCTGAAATGTCCATCAAGGTTACTGTGTAGCAATGAGATGGCCCAGAATGTTTCATCCTCAAGCAGCAGTTATCCAACCGAACCTAGCTGTCAGTCATTTATAAAGTTAGAAACTTGGGATGAGATATGGTAGTGACAAATCTATTTTACTTGTTTGAAGCAATAACATAAGGAATTTAGCAACTGGAAAAATACCTGCAGCGAGATGTTGTATGAAGCAGTTGAAAGGTTTAAATGACATCACAAGCTAAGTTTCATTCATCAAGATATAAAAGATCATTTCTGGGAGAAGCTAAACATTTTCTACATGTCATAACTGGTTGCTGAGTCATTGTTCTTAGTGCTTACAGCGTATAGCAGAGATATAATGTGCACTTACTCTTATGTTGAGCCTGATGTCTCACAACAGATAATCATGTTTCTTAGATGTAAAGTAACTAACTATTAAGCAATATGGAATTAACCTATTTGCTGTTCATCAAGATTGATCCCATTTTCTACCTAAGCAGGCATGATGGCTCAGTAGTTAGCACCCCTGCCTCATAGTGCCAAAGACCTGGGTTTGATCCCACTCTTGTGTGACTGTGGAGTTTGCGAATTCTCCCATGTCTGTGTGGGTTCCTTCTGAGTGCTTTGATTTCATCCCACAGTCCTAAGGTGTGCAGGTTAGGTGGACTGCCCATAATAAATTGCCCTTAGTGCTCAGGAAGGTGCAGGCCAGATGAATTAGCCATGGGAACTGCAGGGTTACAGGGATAGGGTATTGGCTGGGATAGGGGATGTTGGGGTGGCTGTTCTTTGGAGGGTTGGGATTGGCCAAATGGTCACCTTCTACACTGTAGTGATTGTCTGACCATCATGTTAGCAATCTTCACCACATGGTACCAATTGCATGGGCTAATATCAGCAAGAAGGATTGTTGGTGACAAATATAACTAAGATACTCCAGATTGTGTCTGACATTACTGTAACTGGAGTTTCTTCCCTTTATCATAGAGTGTGGTGCTGGAAAAGCACAGCCGGTCAGGCAGCAACAAAGAACTAAGTGAGCTGACATTTCGAACATTTCCTAAATGAAGAGGTTATGCTCGAAATGTCAACTCTCCTGTTCCTCAGATGCTGCCTGATCGGCTGTGCTTTTCCAACACCACAGTCTTCAACTCTGATCTCCAGCATCTGCAGTCCTCACTTTCTCCTTTCTTCCCTTTATATCATCCAAATATTCTAAAATCAACTGCAGTCACTTACTTATTTTAGATTGAAATGGTAAGAAAAAAACCTGAAGTTATGCTGTGCCTTTCATTGTCTTCAGGGTATTTCAGAATGCGGCCAATTAATTACCTCTGATGTATACTTGTTGTTTTCTAGGCAAGCACAGCAGCCGATTTGCACACACAACAAAGTCCCACTGAGAGTGATGAGATAAATGACTAGTTATTCCTGATTGTTGTCAGGTGATGGATAAACATTCTCCTTGATAGGCTTTTCTCTTCTTCAAATAATGAAGTGGAACCTTTTATATCCTAGTGAAAGGGCAGCTTAACATTGTGTCCTAAAGACAATCCTTCTTCAGAGAAATGTTATATTTCAATGTGAATTGTTTAAAGTCATAATCTTTGTTTCTTTAATAATAGCAGAAAATACTCAAATTACTGAACCGGTCTCAGAGCATCTGTGGAAAGCAGAACAGTTAACATTTCAGGTTGATGACATTTTATCAGAACTTCTTTCCTTATTTTAATGATAAAGAATGATTATTCCATCAATTATGACATTAGGAAAATATTGCTTCCTGTAGGGATGTACTGCTGAGGCTGCATAAGGCTCTGGTCAGACCACATTTGAAATACAGAGGAACCTCGATTATCTGAAGGACACGGGCAGGGAGTATTTCCTTTGATTAATTGAATGCCGGATAATCGATGCCGGATAACAGCGTTGGCCACATGTCAGGACCTTATGATCTTGTTCGGATGATCCGAAGTTCTGTTATTCGAATGCTGGACAATTGAGGTTCCTCTGTATTGTGAGAGTTTGGGCCCCATATCTAAGGAGGATTATTCTGGCATTGCAGGAGGTCCAAAGAAGGTTTACAAGAACGATTCCAGGGATGAAGGACATTGTGGGAAGCTAGGGAAGAAATTGAAGAGCCCCTAAAAGAGATAATCATGGATGAGGTTCCAGAAGACTGGAGGGTGCTTAATGCTGTGCCATTATTTAAGAAAGAGGTGTAGGTTTGCTCGCTGAGCTGTAGGTTTGATATCCAGACGTTTCATTACCTGGCTAGGTAACATCATCAGTGGCGACCTCCAAGTGAAGCGAAGCTGTTGTCTCCTGCTTTCTATTTATATCTTTCTCCTGGATGGGGTTCCTGGGGTTTGTGGTGATGTCATTTCCTGTTCATTTTCTGAGGGGTTGATAGATGGTATCTAGATCTATGTGTTTGTTTATGGCGTTGTGGTTGGAGTGCCAGGCCTCTAGGAATTCTCTGGAATGTCTTTGCTTAGCCTGTCCCAGGATAGATGTGTTGTCCCAGTCGAAATGGTGGTTTTTTTCATCCATGCGTAGGGCTACGAGGGAGAGAGGGTCGTGTCTTTTTGTGGCTAGCTGGTGTTCATGTATCCTGGTGGCTAACTTTCTTCCTGTTTGTCCTACGTAGTGTTTGTGGCAGTCCTTGCATGGAAATTTGTAGATGATGTTGGTTTTGTCCATGGGTTGTACTAGATCTTTTAAGTTTGTTAGTTTTTGTTTGAGAGTGTTGGTGGGTTTGTGTGCTACTAGGATTCCGAGAGGTCTTAGTAGTCTGGTTGTCATTTCTGAGACTTTGATGCATGGTAAGGTGGTTAGGGTTTCTGGCTGTGTTAGGTCTGCTTGTTTGTTCCTGAGGAATCTGAGGACTGCATTTTTTGAGTACCTGTTCTTCTTAAATACGTTGTATAGGTGGTTCTCCTCTGTTTTCCAAAATTCGTCTGTGCTGCAGTGTGTGGTGTTCGTTGGAATAGTGTTCTGATACAGCTTCATTTGTGTGTGTTGGGATGGTTGCTGGTGTAGTTAAGTATTTGGTCAGTGCTTGTCGGTTTTCTGTATACGCAGGTTTGTAGTTCTCCGTTGTCCTTTCTTTTGACTGTGACGTCCAGGAATGTGAGTTAAGAAAGGCTACAAAGAAGATTGGGAACTACAGACTGGTGAGTGAGATGTCAGTGGTGGATAAGTTGTTGGAGGGGATGCTGAAAGACAGGACCAACATACATTTGGAAAGGCAAGGGGAGATTACGGATAGTCAGAATAGTTTTGTGCATGGGAAATCTTGTCTCACATATTTGATTGTGTTTTTTGAAGAGGTGACTAAGAAGATAGATGAAGGCAGAGCAGTAGACTTTGTTTTCGATAAGGTTCTGCATGGTAGATTGATTAGTACGATTAGTAGGGTTTATAGGAAAATGGTCCAAATGCAGGCAAATGAGACTACATCAGTTTAGGAAACCTGGTCGAAACAGATATCTTGGGCCAAATGGTCTGCTTCTGTGTTGCCTGACTCTATGACTCTGAGAGGTAGGTCAAATGTCAATGGGCATACATTTAGGAGATAACAAACTTCATAACATAAGGTTCAGGATTATGGCAGTGAATAAGAATGATCAATGCAAAGTGAAAAAAATTAATCAGTAGAGAGCTGACTTTAATGGGGCAGAACACAGTCAACAACTAAGGTAGGATCAGGAATAGAAATTGCTGATGAAACTCATCAGTTCTGATTGGAATCATCAAACTCAAAATGTGCATTCTCCTTTCTCCTCACAGATGCTGCTGGGCCTGCTGCGTTTCCCCAGTAATTGTTGCTTATATATCAAATCTCCAGCATCTGCAGTACATTGTTTTATTATAAACAATAAGGCAGTTCTTTCTGCAGCATCTCAATTTCTTTTATTTTTAATGGTTTTTCCAACATCCTAGGTGAGGTGATACTTTTGGCTATTCTACAAGACAAATCAGTCCCTTCTACAGGGATTTGTTGCATCACTCCAATATAATTTCTTCACTTACTGGTTCACTCTTTAATCCAACTCAATGCAATGTGATTGCTTTGCAGCCTCCCTTGTACTTCCATTTAATGTTTTTTCTTCATTAGCCTCTCTGAAAAACAAATGGCATCACCAGCCAGCATCACCCATTGACCTTCTCCAGTGTCTCAGGGCACTTGGATTGGGAGAGGCGATGGCCTAGTGGTATTATTGCTATGGGGTGGCTCGGTGGCTCAGTGGTTAGCACTGCTGCCTCACAGTGCCGGGGACCCGGGTTTTAGATTTAGATTACTTTAGATTACTTTACAGTGTGGAAACAGGCCCTTCGGCCCAACAAGTCCACACCGCCCCGCCGAAGCACAACCCACCCAGACCCATTCCTCTACATTTACCCCTGCACCTAACACTACGGGCAATTTAGCATGGCCAATTCACCTGACCTGCACATTTTTGGACTGTGGGAGGAAACCGGAGCACCCGGATGAAACCCACACAGACACGGGGAGAATGTGCAAACTCCAGACAGTCAGTCGCCTGAGGCGGGAATTGAACCCGGGTCTCTGCCGCTGTGAGGCAGCAGTGCTAACCACTGTGCCACCGTGCCGCCCACACGGTGGCACCGTGCCGCCCACACGGTTCAATTCCCGCCTTGGGCAACTGTCTGTGTGGAGTTTGCACATTTTTCCTGTGTCTGTGTGGGTTTCCTCCTGGTGCTCCAGTTTCCTCCCACAGTCCAAAGGTGTGCAGGTCAGGTGAATTGGCCATGCTAAATTGCCCATAGGTTAGGTGCATTAGTCAGGGGTAAATGTAGGGGAATGGGTCTGCATGGGTTGCTCTTCGGAGAGTTGGTTTGGACATGTTGGGTCAAAGGGTCTGTTTCCACACTGTAGGGAATCTAATCTAAAGGCATTTTTAAAATAGCTTTTAACTCTGTTCTATATAAATTTAGATAATAAAGAAGATTTCCAGTTAAATCACATTTTACATTGGAATCAGAATAATCCTTTAAGGTTATACTTTTTCTTTCTTCCTTTTCTCCAGCCAAATCTTGCATGTGATTTCTCTCTTTCTTTGGAGTTCAAGCTTTGATCTTGCAAAGCATTCCCACTTTGATCTTGCAAAGCATTCCCACTTTTCTATGGTCCCAGCTTATGATAGAATGAAACCTAGTGGATGGATCATAGGTTTTAATTTTTGTTAGTTGTTTACTAAGGTGTTCAGCCAATGAAAATATTCACAGGAGGCTACCAATGTACTTTTAATGACAGAACACAAATGCTTACTGCAATCAATAAAATTATATTACTCAAGACCCAAGAATTATTTCAGATGGTCTTAATATAATATCAGAAATAATGATTCAGCCCATATACTCTCAAAAACAATTGTACAAACACAAAAACCTCAATTGGGAATCTTTAAGGCACCTTCTTCATCTGGCATGACTGCAATCAATCATGTTTCACAAACTTGATTGAGTTTTTTCAAGAAGTAGCAAAGAGGATTGATGAGGGCAGAGTGGTAGATGTGATCTATATGGACTTCAGTAAGGTATTCGACAAGGTTCCCCAAGGGAGACTGATGAGCAAGGTTAGATATCATGAAATACAGGGAGAACTCACCCTTTGGATACAGAACTGGCTCAAAGGTAGAAGACAGAGGGTGGTGGTGGTGGGGGTGTGTTTTTCAGAATGGAGACCTGTGACCAGTAGAGTGCCGCAAGGTTCGGTGCTGGGTCCACTACTTTTCATCATTTATATAAATGATTAGGATATGAGCATAAGAGGTATAGTTAGTAAGTTTGCAGATGACACCAAAATTGGAGGAGTAGTGGACAGCGAAGAGGGTTACCTCAGATTACAACAGGATCTGGACCAGATGGGCCAATGGGCTGAGAAGTGGCAGATGCACTTTAATTTAGATAAATGTGAGGTGCTGCATTTTGGGAAAGCAAATCTTAGCAGGACTTATGCACTTAATGGTAAGGTCCTGAAGAGTGTTGCTGAACAAAGAGACCTTGAAGTGCAGGTTCATAACTTCTTGAAAGTGGAGTCGCAGGTAGATAGGATAGTGAAGAAGGCGTTTGGTATGCTTTCCTTTATTGGTCAGAGTATTGAGTACAGGAGTTGGGAGGTCATGTTGCGGTTGTACAGGACATTGATTAGGCCATGTTGGAATATTGCGTGCAATTCTGGTTTCCTTCCTCTTGTAAGGATGTTGTGAAACTTGAAAGGATTCAGAAAAGATTTGCAAAGATGTTGCCAGGGTTGGAGGATTTAAGCTATAGGGAGAGGCTGAACAGGCTGGGGTTGTTTTCCCTGGAGCGTTGAAGGCTGCGGAGTGACCTTTTAGAGGTTTATAAAATCATGAGGGGCATGGATAGGGTAAATAGACAAAGTCTTTTCCCTGATGTGGGGGAGTCCAGAACTAGAGGGCATAGGTTAAGGGTGAGTGGAGAAAGATATAAAGGAGACCTAAGGGGCAACGTTTCACTCAGAGGGTGGTACGTATATGAAATGAGCTGCCAGAGGATGTGGTGAAGGCTAGTACAATTGCAACATTTAAAAGGCATCTGAATGGGTGTATGAATAGGAAGGGTTTGGAGGGATATGGGCTAGGTGCTGGCAAGTGGGACTAGATTGGGTTGGGATATCTGGACAGCATGGACGAATTGGACCGAAGGGTCTGTTTCCGTGCTGTACATCTCTATGATTCAATGATTCTAAATTATTTTCTGCAAACGTCTGCATTCACTTAATGCAATTTTCTTGAAATAATGTCTCTTTTGAGGACCATTAAAAAGCCATTAGTATTTGTTGTTTAATATGGTTAAACAGTAGTCTTAACTGATGTAACGACTGATTGTTAACCGCATGCCCACTGTTTCAGCCCATTTTCTCCTTGAGTAAACTTGCACATTTCCTGACTGCCTTCTGAATTGTTCTGACTTTCTGTGTTACAGGACTCCACAATCATTTCTTTTTTCTATTGTTTTTTCCTAATGCACTGAACTATTCAACTCAATGGTTTTAAATATCTCATTTAATGCATGTGAACAAAACAAATCTCCAGACACCTTGTTACCACTCACTGCAATTCTCAAAATATAACTAAAAGCCATGTCCTCCCCTTCTTCACATGCACTATGTAAAAATACAAATCAAGCTTCAACATTACTTTGGAGTCTAATTTCTTAAGCAATAATAATATATTATGAACTTTTATTATACACTGAAATATTAACTTAGATCTTGTGCCCAAGTCTTCCTTTTATCCAATATGCTTATCTTATTTTCTGAAATAGAAAAGCTTATGTGTTTTCCTTTTTTCCGTTCTCCAACACTGATGATGGAGCTTTCAGCCAGCAAGTTATTCCACTCTGGAGTTGTACACCTATAAATCCTTTCATAACCTCAAGTGTTTACTCTGCACCTACATTTCCATTGCAGTTTCAGGCAACTCATGTAAATCTTCTCCTGACTCCTGCTTGTTTTCTGGTCTCTTTTATTTGCAATGCTGTCAAATATTTCAATACCTATTAGTGCATGTTGTTGCTTTTGGAGTTTGTTCCTTTGGGGCTGTGAGGATGCTGAATGAATGGATTGGTCTGTGTACTTCATCACTTCTGCAGATTCAGTCTGCTCCTCTTCACTTTTCTTTGTTGTTATCTTTCCCACTTCCACCAAAGTGGCTATGATAACACTTAATGAAGTCTCCTAGGACTTGGATGTGGGACAATTAACAGTTGGTATATAGAATTGTTTTGATCACTTGACTTATGATAAAACATCACAGACAGTGAATATAATTGATTATTTTTTTCTTGAACTTGCCATCAGCGACAAATAGTTCTTGCAATAAAAATGAAATATTGATATTAATTATCACTGTTTTATGATTGTTTTCCTCAATTTTCAGCTTATTCCTTTGAACTGGGGAGTTAGACAAAAAAAAAAGCACAAATCCACATTCTCATCCATTTGTCCATGAGCCTACATGATTTCTGTCTTCTAGATATGGAAACACAGGCAATAGGAGAATTGAGCAAGCCACTTGGCTCTTCAAGCCACAAACCATTCAACTAGGTCATGGTAGCTTTTCTACCTCAATGTCAGTTTCCCACATTGAGCCCATATTTCTTTATACGTTTAATATTTAGAAATCTATTGATCTCTGCTTCGAATATACTTAATAACTAAACATTCAAAGTCCTGTTACAGTTGTTACAGTTACAAACAATTGTTACAGTTAACCTGAGAATGCAACTTTTAAAAAAAAGGTTTGTGATTTACACATGAAAGAAGTGAAACTATCATGGTATTCGAACAGGTGAAAGACTGCACAAACAATCAAGGTATTTTTCAATGTATAATTTCAGTTACATCACACTGTAAACTTTTGCTATAAATTCTGTGTCTTACAATTGTGTCGTCCACAACCACCTGATGAAGGAGCGTCGCTCCGAAAGCTAGTGCTTCCAATTAAACCTGTTGGACTATAACCTGGTGTTGTGTGATTTTTAACTTTGTTTCCTGGATTGGAGAACTACATGTGAGAATCTATGTCTGAATTGGCCTTTTTGCCAAGGGGTGTTTTTATGGGATGTTACTATATTGGAACAGTAGTTAGTGATAGGCACTCTGTCTATTATTTGGTTACATTTTTCATTAGTTAAGTGATTCTAAATTCCTCTTTCTTTTGTTTGTATTTTAACTATAGTGTTTAAATAAATTGTGTTTTGCTTAACATCAAGTAGTTTGACCATTCACATCATGTCTGGACCATACATTTCACATCCACTTTAAAATAAGAAAAAAGTTAATGTCTGGGCTACCTTAAAATATTTTGAGGGAGCCTGGTCTGGTCCATAACAAAGATAATGATGTTTCCCACCTCTACTCCCTCCGAAACAGTGCAGATTTTCATCACTCTCTGCGTGAAAACATTTTTTCGCAAATCCCTCCTAAGCCTTCACCTTAAAATTATGCCCCTTTGTTATTGACCTTTAATTAAGGGGAACCGCTTATTCCTTTCCACACTGTCCATGCCTTCATAATCTTAAACACCTAAATCGGGTCCCCCCTCAACATTCTCTGATACATAGAAAAGAAATCAAACCTATCTAACCTCTCTTCACAGCTAAAATTCTGCAACCCACGCAACATCCTACTGAATCTTCTTTGTGCCCCTTCTAATGCAATCACATTTTTCCGACAGTGTGAGGACGAGAACCACGCACAGTACTCCAGCTATGGGCTAACCAAAATTATGTACAGCTATGATGCAATCGCCCAGCTCTTATAATCTACATCATGGCTAATAATAGCAAGTGTCCTATATGCTATTTTAACCATCTTATTAACTTGTTCTGCTGTCATCAGGGATCTGTGGACAAGCATCCCAAAATCCTTTTGTTCAATTGACCTTTCTAATGTCCTGCCATTCATTGAGTACTCCCTTGTCTTGTTACTTTTTCTACTTTTTACACTTACACTTACCAGGATTAAGTTCCACCTGCCACTGATCTGCCAATTGGACCAACCTGTCTACATCTACTTGAAACCCAACACCTTCTTCTTCACTATTAACCATTTGGCCAATCTTCATTTCACTGTGTCCTAAAAGATCCATGCCTGAGACTGTGTCCCTGGTTCTTAACAGTCCCAGCTGGGGCAAATAGCCTTCTTGCCTTTACCCTGTTGAACCCTGCAAGAATTTTGCATGTTTCAGTGAGATGACAGTGGTATTTTTCCAGATAATCTTTCTTGTTGCATTGTAGTATTTGTCACTTCCACCAAGGGCTGTGTTTATGGGAGTCATACAGCATAAACTGTATATGAATTGTGAGAGGATATTTGAGGTTGTTAGTTGCCACCAAACCGAAGGGCTTTTGCCCGAAACGTCGATTCTGCTGAAGCTCCTCGGATGCTGCCTGAACTGTTGCACTTTTCCAGCAACACAGCCTTCCAGGAAAGGCTGAAGAAGGGCTTATCCCCGAAACGTCAATTCTCCTGCTCCTTGGATGCTGCCCGACCTGCTGCACTTTTCCAGCAACACATTTTATAGCAATAAGACTGTCTACTACATCATGTCCACTGGTTATCTCTTATCCATTTTGCTAGTGACATCCACAAAAACTACAACAGATTTGGCCAGCATGAGTTCTCTTTTATAAATCTACGTTGACTCTGCACAATCCTACTATTAATATCAAAATATTTGGTTTTCAGAGTTTTGCTCACATTGATGTTGGGCTGAAAGGTCAGTCATCTCCCAAGGAAGTTTTCTCTCTTTTCAATGCAGTATTCTGAGTTTAGCCACAGGTTTTATCCCTTTAATTGTGCTTTTGTCTGTACTGCACAATAGTTTGAAACATGACTTTTTTTTCCACAATAATTGTTTCCTGTTAAAAATATTTCACTCGACTCTTTGGTGAGGGGTTGAGACTTTTCCCAGTATTGTGATCAAAGTGCTAAGACTGTCAACACAGACTGATTCACAATGTAGCTTTTTTTGTGGGATTTTAACACAAGAATTAGCTGTCACATTTTCCATTTTTGCAGGGACTACATTTCACAATTAGGAACTAATTAAGAATGAAGAATTGTCTTCAAGCTTAGACTTTAACACCAATCCCTCCCCAAGCTTAATTACTCCCATCATACCTATTGGTTAACAGTTACAAGAGGCAAATTCTGGTAGGGGTGTGAGTGATGTGGACTGTGGTAAGATTTGAGGAAAAGTCAGATGAGAAGTCCATGAGACTAATTGGAAGCATCTTGCTCCATCTTTTGCGCTTTTCACCAGTGATGTAAAGAGTTTTTTGCGAGGCAGTGGCGAGTTGCCAATTATGATAATTATTGCTTTATAAACATCATGTTGATGGCCCAACTCCTCGCATTAATATTCAGCTTTCATTTAAACCAAACTCCCAAAACAAGCTGGATGTCAAGAAATCTCGACACAAAAACCAGAATAGGTGCCTGGCAAATTCAGCTCACTGTTTGCTCCAAACAACCTCCATGCCGGACACTAGGGAATAGATATCTCAGACACACTGCTGAGGCACCGGCCACACACATCCCATATCCACTGAAACTGGCATCCGATATGTGCCAACTGCAAAGAAACCGCACTGTTACATTCCTGATCCACTGCAATACTGCACCTCAGACTGCACCAACAATTATCATTATAATTCTGCAGTAAGGACACTATATGGTCAGGGACACACACCGAGCTCACAGACTGGATCAGGCTGCTTTCCCCAATGTCTTTGCTTGCTGTCATTGTGCTCACTCAGTTTGCCCCTACACTCATTCAGTGCTCACAGCATCCCTGCCTTGCATTGCCTCACCTTGCCTTTTTTGTGCATTTTACTGTCCGTCAGATTTAAGAGGCTCATATCACTTCTGTCTTCTCTTGCCATTTAGCGCAGAAGCAAAGGAAGTAAGTTTCTCATGGTTTGTCCACATGCCTCAGTCAAGTCAAGGGGAAAGCCTTCAGTTAGGGTTTCCCAGCTCAGTAAGTCAAGGGTCACCTCAAATAGCAATCCAGACGAGTGGAGACAGTCAGTCAGAATCAGGATGCTCTCACTTTAAGGGGCAGTGAGCTCAATGTCAGGCAGCCTAACACCAGTATTAACTCTTTCTGCCTTTAATGGAGGCTGCTTTCCTTCTGAAATGAGAGGCTATGTTGAGGAAATTGGGAGTACGTGACACAGCTGTGGGAAGATGACCCAGGCAAATGCAGGGATCATGCAGAATTAGTGTTTTTGGGGATTGATGTGGGTGACAGCAAGTGAAGGAAGATGTAGCAAGCAAATGTGAGACTGGTAAAGCATGAACCTTGGTAGGAGGTGGGTAAAGGAACAGAGATGGAATGAATGTGAAGTATCAGAGAGAAAATAGGGGCAATTGAGCTGGCTGAGTCTGTATGGTATAGTATCGTGGACTTACTGCTGGTTCTAGGGGATGAGGCAGTCCCATCTCTACACTATCCTTATCTCTCATGTTCAGAGCAAATATCAAGATCTGTGCACAGCAGCCACTGGACCAACAGTGCTTATTTGGGTGCATAGCGGCCTTTTAAATTTGACCTGAGGCAAGCGATGCTGGTGAATTCTGAGAAATCTGCTGAATGGCGAGTTTTTGGGTCAATGGTGAACGATAAGATGGGGCCAATATTCAACACAAGGGACACCATAGGGTCTAAGTAGATAGTTAACGAAATAAAACATGGTATGAAAATTCACGAGGCTCTGTGGCAGAAATCTCTCCAAAAACCTCAATGCAATCAGACTTTATCAAAAGATGGAAGATTCAGTGCATTCATTTTCGAATTAGTTACTTGGGTTCTTCTGTTTACAATATTTACAATACATTTATTCTTTATCTCTGCTACTAAGTTTGGAAAGACTTGAAGTAAAGTTGGTGACCTTGCTTTGCGTTTGTTGACATCGGTTCAATCAGATGTTCAATCAATTTGGCTGAAGGAGATTATGGTGACATAACAGCAGGACAGTATGTGAATTATGAGCTAGTTATAATTTACTGCTTCATTCTTAACATAAGACACCATTATTAGTTCCCTGAAAGGAAATGAAGTATTTCATCCTCACATTGTATGAAATCTTAGAAAGTGTGCTTTCCACGTCTGCTAATTTGCTACTGTTTCAAATGGATTAGACAGCTTGAACTTTTCTAATGGACAGATTGGCATTAGCAAAATTTGTTGTATTTTTTGATTGTTTATAGCTATTTGAAGCTATTGACTTGGATTTTGTTTTCCAATTTTGATCTCCTGTTACATTTATTTTTCTGTTTTCTGGGTATTCTCATCATTGATAGTGTCAGGTGAGGTGCCGGAAGACTGGATGGTCCCACTGTTTAAGAAGCATGGTAATGACAAGCCAGGGAACTATAGATCAGTGAGCCTTACATCGGTGGTGGGGCAAGCTGTTGGAGGGAATCCTGAAGTACAGGATGTACATATATTTGGAAAGGCAAGGACTGGTTATGGATAGTCAACATGGCTTTGTACTTGCGAAGTCATGTCTCAAAAACTTGATTGAATTTTTTGAGGAAGTAACAAAGAAGATTGATGAGGGCAGAGTGTTAGATGTGATCTATATAGACTTTAGTAAGGCGTTCGACAAGGTTCCCCATGGGAGACTGATTAGCAAGGTTAGATCTCACAGAACACAGGGAGAACTAGCCATTTGGATACAGAACTGGCTCAAAGGTAGAAGACAGAGGGTGGTGGTGAAGGGTTGTTTTTCAAGCTGGAGGCTTGTGACCAGTGGAGTGCCCCAAGGATTGGTGCTGGGTCCTCTACTTTTTGTCATTTACATAAATGATTTGGATGCGAGCATAAGAGGTACAGTTAGTAAGTTTGATGACACCAAAATTGGAGGTGTAGTGGACAATGAAGAGGGTTACCTCAGATTACAACAGGATCTGGACCAGATGGGCCAATGGGCTGAGAAGTGGCAGATGGAGTTTAATTCAGGTAAATGCTGCATTTTAGGAAAGCAAACCTTAGCAGGACGTATACATTTAATGGTAAAGTCCTAGGGAGTGTTGCTGAACAAAGAGACCTTGGAGTGCAGGTTCATAGCTCCTTGAAAGTGGAGTCGTAGTTGATAGGATAGTGAAGAAGGCATTTGGTATGCTTTCCTTTATTGGTCAGAGTATTGAGTACAGGAGTTGGGAGGTCATGTTGTGTCTGTACAGGACATTGGTTAGGCCACTGTTGAATATTGCGTGCAATTCTGGTCTCCTTCCTATCGGAAAGATGTTGTGAAACTTGAAAGGGTTCAGAAAAGATTTACAAGGATGTTGCCAGGGTTGGAGGATTTGAGCTATAGGGAGAGGCTGAACAGGCTGGGGCTGTTTTCCCTGGAGCGTCAGAGGCTGAGGGGTGACCTTATAGAGGTTTACACAATTACTTAGATTAGATTACATTACAGTGTGGAAACAGTCCCTTCGGCCCAACAAGTCCACACCGACCCGCCGAAGCGAAACCCACCCATACCCCTACATTTACCCCTTATCTAACACTACGGGCAATTTAGTATGGCCAATTCACCTCACCCTGCACATCTTTGGACTGTGGGAGGAAACCGGAGCACCCGGAGGAAACCCACGCAGACACGGGGAGAACGTGCAAACTCCACACAGTCAGTCGCCTGAGGCGGGAATTGAACCCGGGTCTCTGGCGCTGTGAGGCAGCAGTGCTAACCACTGTGCCACCGTGCCGCCCACTTGTGTGGGTACGGAAGGAGCTATCACTAATTACGAGGGGCATTGATACGGCAAATAGGCAAAGTCTTTTCCCTGGGGTTGGGGAGTCCAAAACTAGAGGGCATAGGTTTAGGGTGAGTGGAGAAAGATATAAAAGAGACCTATGGGGCAGCTTTTATCACACAGAGGGTAGTGTGGGTACGGAAGGAGCTATCTGAAGAAGTGGTGGAGGCTGGTACAATTGCAACATTTAAGAGGCATTTGGATGGGTATATGAGTAGGAAAGGTTTGGAGGGATATGGGCTGGATGCTGTAAGGTGGGACTAGATTGGGTTGGGATATCTGGTCGGCATGGGCGGATTGGACCGAAGGGTTTGTTTCCATGCTGTACATCTCTGACTCTATGACTAAAGTTGATGGTGAATCTTTACTGATTCTTGTTGTTTTAGTATAATATTGAAAGCTGTTCAAGTTACTGCTATTTTGAATGCCATTGTCAATTAAAAGTTTGAGTTTGCTTTGTCGTATGGCACAAAGAAATGAATAAAGACATTCATTTTCCAAGATGGCTGAAGATTTCTCAAAAGTCTGTGAGGAGAATTCTCTCAAAATGTCTTCAGTTAATAAGATTCAATGAGCTTTTGACTGTATCAAATATGGCTGCTGAGACATCATTATCACAATTATTGTTTGTGTCTGAGATATTATATTTCCAAATTCAGTGCCAGGTGATCAGATTCAATGTCTTTATGCATTTTCTTTTGTATTTTAATGAATATAATCAATAAAACTTCTTAGTCATTGAATATAACTTATGTTTGTCATTCAAACTGTTTAAATAATAAACATTTCATTAACTTCACTGTTTGAAACTTGAAACTGCAATAATAATCCTGATACGCTAATCTTTCAATCAATTTCCTTTGAACTTGTCCTTGAAAAACTACCTTAACTTGCTGTTGTTAATTTTGTCATCAGGTAAATAGTTCAAACATTCATTAAATCCCTGTTGGAATTCTCAACTTTGCTCTTCAGTGGTTTTTTTTGCGAGGAAACAAACCTTCTTTCCTTCTCCCCTTAAGGGGTCAGATCTGCTTTGGTTGTGTGACAATTGGCCACTTTTAATTAGTACTCAATTCCAATTTCTCCCTTTAACTGCTAGTGGAATTTTAATATTCTCTCTCTTTTTCTAAGATGCATCCTCTAATACAGGCAGTAAAAAACCTTTTGTGACTTATAGTATTCTGGTGGTCTCTTTGGAAGAATGTTTGTTCAGAGACATTACTGTCTTAGCAGCTATTCAGCTCTGACTTTTCTTTCCACTAACTGATCTTTAAGCTGACCCAGTGATGTTTTTTGGAAAATGGCTTTTTGAATTCTTCTCCAGACAATCTCAGGTTGTTACCTTGATGTTTACTGCTGCTACAACTCACCACTTCCACCAGCTCTTATTGTGTAGTTTGATGCCACACCATGAGTTCAGATTTGCAACAGACTGGTTGAAGAGATGGCAAAGTCAAGAAATGTCTTCAAGTTTAGACTTCAAAGTAGCACTTTGAGCAGGAAAGAGGGATTAAGAAGTTTGTCTGTAATGAGGACAAGAAGCTGAAAGTTATCATTACATTCCCTGATGATCCTGGAACAGACAGCAGATTAGGAGTTGATGATGCTTTGTGGGTCTAGTCAGATCTGACAATGAATGGTTAATTCAGTTATCTAGTACACACATTCATATTGAATTCCTGCATTTATTAGACCATTGGAGACACTGACCAATTTAAGGTAAATGAGCAAGTACCTGCACTATAATTGTGAACAAAGGTATCAATGAATATATCACACAGCACCAGGTTATAGTCCAGCAGATTTATTTGAAAGTACTAGCTTTCGAAATGCTGCTCCTTCATCTGGTAGCTGTGGAGCAGGATCAGAAGACACAGAATTTATAGCAAAAGATTGCAGTGTCATACAGCTGAAATGATATATCGAACAAACCTAGATTGCTGTTAAGTCTTTCGTCTTTTAGAATGGGTTACAGGTTTCAGTTCCATAATATGTAAATCACAGGACTTCTTTTAAACCACATTCTCAAGATAACTTAAGCGTTTATAAAAAAAAGTGACATCTCAGCTTAGATGATATATTGAAGGTGTAAGGTTAGAGTCTGTTTGTATCCCAATCTTGAGTTAGACTAGTTCTATTTCCAAAGGAGGAACTTATAAAATATTACATGGATTGACTGTCTGCAGATTATGTATTTTTTGAGCAAAATAGAATGTATCTGCAAATATAATTCGACACTACAACATGTCTTGCAGTGATTGCCATGACAGGGTTGTACAGTGTTGTGGTCGATATTGTCCTGAAGCCGGGCAGTTTGCTGTGAAAAATGGTCTGTTTAAAGTTTAGCTGTTGTTTAAAGGTGAGAAGTGGAGGTGTAGGGAAGGTCTGGACAATTTTCCCATCCTCCTTGATAATGTGTTGCAGGCTATGAAGAACATGGTGTAGTTTCCCAGGGAGTACTGAACAACAAAGGGTACCCTGTTGGTTGCACCCCGTGTGTGTCTCCTGAGGAGGTCATTACAGTTTCTCACTGTGGCACATCAGAACTGGTGATCAATTACTTGAGCATTGTACCCTGTTCTTATGAGCGTGTGTTTCAGTTGTCCATCACGTTCCTCCTCATCTGAACAGATCCTGTGTATGCGTGTCCATAGGGTGTATTCATAGGGGATGGTTGTTTCAATATATTTAGGGTGGAAGCTAAAGAACAAGAACAAGAAACTGGAGAAACTTGACATCACCACCAAGAGTAGCCAAGTCTCCCCTGGCACCATAGTTGAAAACGTTACTATCACGGGGAAATCGATCATCAACTTACCAGACCACACCCTTCAACCGGAAGAGATTAAAGTTCTCAGACAAAATGGACTCTTTTGGTCTTGTGGCAGATACAGAGGAATTCATCAGATGAACGAGACTTCGAGAATTCTTCCAAGATGTCAGCAGTGATCCCAATGAGACAACCGATGTACCGGAGCAGTCATCAGAGAGATTCGTAGTGGAACAACCAAAGAAGGAATTGTTTTGGACACCTCTGAGAGGGTCGCTGCCCTGGATTTGACATGTATACTCAAACCATCAGGAAGTGTGTAAATACCAGATTCATTAGCCGCACCCATAAGGTAGAGCAAAACATCACCGATCACAACGCAATGCCATCCAGAGTCTCAAAACCACTGGCAACATTATCATCAAACCAGCAGATAAAGGAGGAGCCATCATCATTCAGAATAGAACAGATTATTGCAAGGAAGTGTACCGACAACTGAACAACCGGGAACACTCCAGGCAACACCAACTGATCCAACCAAAGACCATACCCATGAACAAAACACATTGATCAAGACCTTCAGGGCTCCCTACGCTCTCTCATCCCACTTACGTCTCACATGGGGGACTTATAACTGCCTTCTGAAGATGCACAAAACCAACACATCGTATTAGGCAGTGGGACCCTATGTGAGAACCTCTTTGGCTATACCGAAGGCATCTTGAAACCCATTGCACAGGGGACCCCCAGCTTCTGTCACAACCCTCCAGATTTCTTACAGAAACTCAGTACCTATGGACTAGTTGAACTAGGAACATTCCACACCAGCATCCCAAATGATGACGGCATCGCTGCAACAGCCTCAGTACTCAATACCAACAACTACCAATCTCTAAGCACCATTCTACAACTCATCCACTTCATTCTTGATCACAATATTTCCACCTTTGACAACCAGTTCTTCATCCAGACACACGGAACAGCCATGGGACCAAATGTGCACCCAATATACCAACATTTTCATGCACATGTTCGAACAAGACTTCTTTGCTGCACAGGGCCTCCAGCTAGCACTATACACCAGATATATTGGCAACATTTTCTTCCTCTGGACCCATGATCAGGAGTCACTGAAATAACTCCACAATGATATCAACAATTTTCATCCCACCATCAGACTTAGCATGGACTACTCTTTAGTATCTATCTCATGCTTGGACACATGCATCAAGGGCGGGCACCGCAGCACCTCACTCTACCGCAAACCCACAGATGACCTCACGATGCAGAGTGGCTGAGCAGAGGCTGATAGCCAAATTTGGAACCCATGAGAATGGCCTTAACTGGGACCTTGGGTTCATGTCACACTACAGGTTACTGTATACACACACACACACACAAACACACTCTCTTACAAACTCATACACTCACACAGATCCTCTCTCATGTACATGCCCTGTCTCTTATACACACACAAACCGTCCCCTCCCTCCCACACTCACACCACGCACACCCTCTCACAGGCTTATATTCCATCATACTCACACATACACCTTACCAAGTAAGCACACACACAAACACACACTCTCTCACACTGACTCATACATACACACACTCACATGCACACATGCACACTCTCATGCACGCACACACATATAAGTCTATGGGGTGAATTTGCATGTGCAAAATTATATTTGCAGATGCATTCTATTGTTCTCAAAAAGCACACAATCTGCAGGCAGTCAATGCATGTAATATTTTATAAATTCCTACTTTGGAATTAAACCAGTCTGACTCAAGATTGGGATAAAGACAGACTCTAACCTCACACCTTTAATGCATTGTCTAAGCTGAGATGTCACCTTTTCTTTCTATAAAACCTTAAGTTACCACGCGAATGTGACTTTAAAGAAGTCCTCGGATTTACATATTAATGAACCAAAACCTGTAACCCGTTCTAAAAGGTGAAAAACTTAACAGCAATCTAGGTTTGTTCAATATATCATTTTAGCTGTATGCCACTGTATTTTTTGTCTGTGTCTTATGATCCTGCTCCACAGCTACCTGATGAAGGAGCAGCATTTCGAAAGCTAATGCCTGGACTATAACCTGGTGTTGTGCGATTTTTAACTTTGTCCATCCCAGGCCAACAGTGGCATCTCCACATAATGAAAACATCGAGCAGCCAGCAAATGTCACACAGTAGTTTCTCTGGTAGTAGATACATTGTTTATGCATGTACAAATGGAAAGAACCTGAAGTACATGCAATTTCTGTGTTAATACTTAGTTAAATCAAATCTTAAACAGAGTTCTTTGTGTCCCTCACTGTGATCCCTGATTTAGGGTGTTGGTTGATATTACTGTCAGTAATCCTGTTTCACATAAATCTGGCCATTGCAGAGTATCAGTGTATAATAGGATTCTGCTGCAATTGTGTATTGTAGTACCTTTCATAATTGTGTATTGTAGTACCTTTCATTCAAATGTCTTCTTGCCCTTAGGGTTGTTCTTGTACTGGGGATAATTGTTTTACAAAGCAGCTTATGGAGGCTGATCCAATTTCCCATGGTAAAATGCCTTTATTTATTCAAAGCAAGCTCAACTCTCAAAAGCAGGTGTTGCCATTTTGTTGTGGCCCCAATGATCCACAAGCTGACAATGTAACATCGTAACTGTTTATCCTGACAATGGGGAATCTCCCAAACAGATTGAAAAGATCCAATCGGGCAGCTAGGATTTTGGATGTGACTGTTGGATTGAATGCTTCAATCTAAAATCTACAGTGAGGATTTATTGGGTTAAATTGTCATGGGGTATAGCTACCACTAGAGAGTGATATTGATCAATATAATAACTCTAGCAGCACCTACTGGTGAAGCCCAGCGACTGCAGCACTGTAGTTTACAGTACATCAAATATTGTTTCCATAAGTTAGATTTTATGTAAGTCCAAATTACACAGGAAGGAAGTGCTTAGCCTTGTGCAGATTTATTTTCTATCCATGACTAAAAATAGATTAATAAACTGTAAATATACAAAGGAAACATGTGTTTACAATGTGTAATTTTGTGTGGTAAGCCCTGGTGCAAAGTTCAGAATACCAGCAGGCTGATGCATACTTTTATATAGAGAGCTGAAATGCCGAATACATCATGTCATGAGGCTCAAAGTAATTGCAAATCTATATTTATTACTGCGACACATTAATTCATGCTTGGGAACAGCAGATGTCTTTTCAGGAAAAAAACGTTTGCACCTATATTATGCCTTCCATGGCCTTTGATCACCCCAAAGCACTTTACATGATGTTCTTTTGATGTGTAGTCACTGGTGTACAGCGGCCAATATGCTCTAAGGCGCCATGGAAAGGAATGTGATATTGATCGGGTATTATTGATTGTTTTAATGTTAGTTACCAGATAAATATCTGACATGGCAACTCCCAGGGAATACTCCCATGGATGTCTTTGTAATGGTTCTGTAAGATTTGCTTCATCCACTTGACAAAGCATGCAGGGATTCGGTTTGAATGACAGTACCTCCGACAGCACAGAACCCCCTCAATATTTGCCAAAGTGTAAGTTTGGATTATGTGCTCAAATTTCAAAGCGGGTCTATAAATCCACATCATTTTGAGTCAAAATGCATAATAGGAACAACTGAACTACAACTGACACTGTGTAAGAGAAAATTACTGCAGATGCTGGAATCTATATTGAAAACAAAACATGCTGGAGATCACAGCGGGTCAGGCAGCATTCATGGAGAGAGAGCAAGCTAACGTTTTGAGCTGATGACGAGTCATCTAGATTGGAAACATTAGTTTGCACTCTATCCATGGATGCTGCCTGACCCACTGTGATCTCCAGCATGTTTTGTTTTCAATGCAACTGACACTACTTCACATAAGCGACAGTTCTTTACTAAGCAGCCCTTAGTTTGGAGGTTTTTGACCATGTGGGGCAATGCAGTCAATCTAGTCTTTTACATTTTCCAGTCATTAACTAGTAAGCGGAATGGACGCTGCCTTCAGGGTTAAATGCAACATTTCAATTGCATTTTTAAAACAATACATTAGCAAGGGACTACAACTAGTTTGGTAGCTGGGAGAAGGGGTTTAAAAAGAGGAGAAAAAGAAGTGAGGAACTTAGAAAAGTACTCACTTATAATATTTAGTCTAACAATATGGTAATATTCATAAATAGCCAACGTAATAATCTGTGGCTCAGATAGCTCTGAGTTTACAATTACAATTACAGGACACCCAGATATGAGATGTTCCTGTTATGATTTTGCTGCTTTGCTGTATATCTTGGATATTTTGATTTATTACAGAGCAATTCAAAGATGACGCTAGTTTAAAATCTACAATAGTTTTATTTAGGGAACTTTAAATTATCTCAGAATTTACAGGATTTCATGCACACCTGGGGCAGAAATTAACTGGGAAGCAGACACTTCCCAGCTCCCACCCAAATTCCAAATCCCAGGAATAAAGGTTGGAGGTGACATGGTAGTTGCAGAACAAATCTGGCCTATAGCAGTGGGCAGGCTAAGTTAGTACAGAGTGAGGCTTTCACCCTCTCAGAAGCAGAAGCCCCACCCTGAGGAGCTCTTTTTTACTCATTCATGGGATGTGGGCCTGTCCATAGTTGCCCTTGAGAAGGTGGTGATGAGCTGCCTTCTTGAACCGCTGCAGTCCTTGAGCTGTAGGTAGACCCACAATGCCATTAGGGAGGGAATTCCAGGATTTTGACCCAGTGAAACTCAAGGAACAGTGATATATTTCCAAGTCAGGTTGGTGAGTGGCTTGGAAGGGAACTTGAAGGTGGTGGTGTTCCCATACATCTGCTGTCATTGTCGTTCTAAATAAAAGGATATGGTTATGGGTTTAGAAGGAGGTATCTAAGGATTTTTGATGAATTTCTACAGTGCGTCTTGTAGATAGACCATCCTGGTGGAAGGAATAGATGTTTGTGGATGTGACACCAATCAAGTGGACTTCTTTGTCCTAGATGGTGTCAAGGTTCCTCTGTGTTGTTGTAGCTGCACCAATCCAGGCAAGTGGGGAGTAGTCCAGCACACTCCTGATTTGTGCCTACTAGATGGTGGACAGCCTTTTGGGAGTCAGAGGTGAGTTACTTGCTGCAGTTTTCCTAGCCTCTAACTTGATCTTATAACCACAGTGTATATGTGGTGAGTCCTGTTGAGTTTCTGATCAATGGTAACTCCCAGGATGTTAATAGTTGGAGATTCAATGTCGAGGGCAGTGTTTAGAATGTCTCTCATTGAAGATAGTCATTGCCTGGCATTTGTGTTTTGTGAAGCATAGGAGGTTGAGGGATGACCTCGTAGAGGTTTATAAAATCATGTGCTGCGTAAATAAGGTGAATAGCAAAGGTCTTTCCGAGGGTAAGGGAGTTCAAAACTACAGGGTATATTTTTAAGACGAGAGGAGAAAGATTTAAAAGGGACCTGTGGGGCAACCTTTTCACACAGACCATGGTTTACATGTGGAATGAACTGCCAGAGGAAATGGTAGATACAGGTACAGTAACTTTTAAATCATTTTGGCAGGTACATAAATAGGAATGGTTTAGAAGGATGTGGGCCAAATATAAACATTTGTTTGGGAAACCTGGTTAGAATGGATGAGTTGGATCAAAGGGTCTGTTTCCGTGCTGTATGATTCTTTTACACTATGACTCTTATCAGCATAAGACTGGATTAAGCCCAGATCTATTGCATTTGAACAGGGATTGCTTCACCATCTGAAGAGTCATGAATGGTGCTGAACATTGTGCAAACATCAGCCAACATCCCACATCTGACCTTATGATAGAAGGAAGGTCATTGATGAATCTGATGAAGATGTTTGGGCATATGACACTACCCTGAGGAACTTCTGCAGTGATTCCCTGGAGTTGAGATGACTAATCTCCAAAAACCAAACCATCTTCCTATGTGTCCTGGATATGACTCCAATCAATCGAGAATTTGTCCCCAGTACCCATTGATTCCATTTTTGCCAGGGCTCCCTGATGCTACACTTTGTCATTTGCAACCTTGATGCCAAGGGCAATCACTCTCACTTCACCTATGGCATTCAAATCTTTTATCCATGTTTGAACCAAGGCTGTAATGAGGTCAGGAACTGAGTAGCTTGCTGCTGTCTAATTTTATGAGAGTGGGCAACTCCAACAGTACTGTCAACACCAGAACTCCACAATAGAAGCTGCTAGGACTGCAGGAGGGCTCAGACCCAGATAATGAAGGGGGCCATGATCATGAAGGGTTTGGCCCCTTAGCAAAGGGATCAAACGGAAGTAAGTTTTAAGATTAATGAAGGTGGGAAGGAAGAAGTGTTGTTATCTTCAGGAGAGAAAATAGCATCTTCCAAGGATAATCTTATCTTCCTTTTAAAACTAAAAGAGTTGGACTACCCATCTGCCAATTGAGTTATGGTACAGGCAATGTGAGTATTTATGTATTATGAGGGAGAGCTCATGGATGGCTGGGAAGTTGGTGAGCTTGCAGCCTCATCTATTTTATCGGTCAGCTCACTGAACATACACCTACTTGGGGTACATAATATCCTGTGAAACTTGTGAACAAGTGGGCTCTAGTTATCACAGTAATGTTGATGCTTCTTAATTAAGGGCTTCAGGTAAGTGGACTTTGAAAAGGAGATGTGGTTTTTCTTATATTTGTTTAATTGATCTTGGGATATGGCAATGGTCACATGTGATGCTCATCCCTAAAAGCAGTCAAAACGTGTTGCTTTCCCTTATATATCCTGACGTAGATGCCAAATAGATAGACAAATAAGATTTGGCATCAGAAGACATAAGATTCAAGTATAAAGGTACCCACATCACATTCAGCAGTAATAATTGTAGTAGAAAGTTTGTGGTCACTGTATCTTTGTTGTATTTAGTCAGAAAGTATTTAACACAAACTACATGTAAGTCTCAGATCTTATAACTGGCAGTACTAGGCCAATATTTATTGACCATCCCTAGATGTCCATGAGACATTTGCAGTAGGCTATCTTCTTGAACCGTTATATGATGTAGGTACACTCACAATGCTGTTAATGAGGGAATTCCAGGATTTTGACCTGGCATCAGTGAAGGAACAATGACATAGTTCCAGGTCAGGATGATGGGTGGCTTGGAGTGGAATTTGCAAGTAGTATTGGTGTTCCCATGTGTCTGTTGCTCTTTTCCTTCTAGATGGAGGTGGCTGTGAGTTTGGAAGGTGCTGTGTCAGGCTATTTGGTGATTTTCTGCATTGCATCTTGTAGATAGTACACACTGTTGGCACTAAATGGGAGTAGTCAAAGCCAATCAATTGGCTGCTTTGTCCTAGTTGGTGTCAAGCTTCTGGAGTTTTGCTGGGACTGCATTTATCCAGGTAAGTGGGGAGTATTCCTTCACATTTCTAACTTGTGCCTTGTAGATGGTAGACAGATGAGTTACTCACTGCAAAATTCCTCACCTCTGACCTGCTCTGTAGCCCCAATATTTATATGGCAAGTCCACTTCAGTATCTGGTCATCTCCCAGGATGTTAATAGCGCTGGATTCAGTGATGGTAATGCCATTGAATGTCAAGGGTGGTGGTTAGATTCTCTCTTATTGGGGACGGTCATTGCTTGGCACTTATGTGGTACAAATATTATTTGTATCACGAAACATCAATGGGATAATGATATTTGTCCAAGTCAGCAAGGTGCATTACTTAAGGAGGACCTTGGGTCCAGAATTTCATGTGTTTACTCATGTTGGAATGGAGGCACATTGAAATATAAGATGTAAGAAAGGAAGGGATGGGTCCAAAATTCCTGCTCTCATTTGCACTTGTACATATTTTTATTGACCTGGGTAGGGGTATGGGGTGTGTATCACATGGGAGCTCAGAGAGACAGTGGATTCAGAGAGTCACGAAGCATTGTAGGGTTGGAAAAATTCCCTGACTCTCACAATCCATCTCAATGACTAAAATCTGGTCTTTGGAGTTGATGGTATTTTCATGAATTTGGACATAGCTCACAGAAATCTTTTAGCATCTGTAAGAAGAGTAGGGGTGCAATCTAAAGCAAATTTGAAAAAAAAACCATTGCCATGACAGCTAGAATAACAAGGCTGTAGAAGACTGCATCTCATAATTCTCCTTATTCTCAGTTTGCTCGCAACTTATTCTTTATAATTGAAAACATTCTCCTTTTTGTGGAACTTTTTCAGCTCCAGAGAATGATTGTAAAGAATAGAACATAGAATATAGAACATTGCAGCACAGTACAGGCCCTTCGACCTCCATGTTGCGCCGACCTACAAGATCAATCTGAAGCCCATCTAAACTACACTATTCCATTGTCGTCCATATGCCTATCCAATGACTATTTAAATGCCCTTAGAGTTGGCGAGTCTACTACTGTTACAGGCAGTGTGTTCCACGCCCTAATAGTCTCTGGGTAATGAAACTACCTCTGACAGCTGTCCTATATCTATCAGCCCTCAATTTAAAGTTGTGTCCCCACGTGCTAGCCGTCGCCATCTGAGGAAAAAAGCTCTCACAGTCCAACCTATCTAATCCTCTGATTATCTTATATGTCTCAATTAAGTTGCCTCTCAACCTTCTTCTCTCTAAGGAAAACAGCCTCAAATTGCTCAGCCTTTCCTTGTAAGACCTTCCCTCCATACCAGGCATCTCCTCTGAACACTTTCCAAAGCTTCCACACCCTTCCTATATTGCAGTAACTAGAACTATACGCAATACTCCAAATGTGGCCGCACCAGAGTTTTGTACAGCTGTAGCATGACCTCATGGTTCTGGAACTCAATCCTTCTACCAATAATAGCTAACACACCATGCACATCCTTAACAACCTGGGTGGCAACTTTCAAGGATAATTTTATCCCCTTAAATATCGAGATCATTTAATTCTCTCTATTCAATCAATCTGAATTGGATTAGTCCAGAACTTAATGCTTTCTTCCTCTTATTAATGTCAGGCTTTTCAAACTTAAGAATCATGTAGTCTTCATAATGTTTCTTAATTTTTCTCAACTTGTCTCCATACTTTTCATTCCTGGTAATAATCTTTATCCGAATGCATTTTTATGAAGTTATATTTTAGAAAGGTTTTGGCTTCAGTCTTAAAATAAAGGCACCTGTATTTATAATTCAAACTTCAAAAGCTTAAAACTCATTTGCAGAACAATAATGTTTAATTGCACTTTCTATCGTAACTTTTAATAACTTTTCAAATATGCGTGCCCTTTGTCGAAATTCCAAGTCAACAGGTTATAGGCTATGAACTTAAGAAATAGGAATAGGCTGTTTAGCCCCTCAAGCTTGCTCCATCATTCAGTAGGATCATGGCAGATTTGACATTTCTCACATCCATTTTTCTGCCTCATCCTTGTAACACTGGATTTCCTTACTGATCAAAAATCTATGTAAAACAGCCTTAAATATATGCAAGGACTCGGTGGCAAAAAGTTCCACAGACTCACACCCTCTGAGAGAAAACAAATCGTCCTCATCTCAGTCTTAAATTGGTGCCCTTTTATGCTGAGACTATTCCCTCTGGTTGGACTTTCCCACAAGCAGAAACATCATCTCAGCATTTACTCTGTCAAGCCCCTTAACAATCCTATATGTTTCAACGAGATCACTTTTTATTCTTTTAAACTCCAGTGAGGAGAGTCCCAACAATTATGATGGACATAAAACAATTATTTATCATCTTATGCGTGATACAATTCTTGTTGGAGGGACCTTGAGTATGCAATTCTTGTTTGCCCCAAGTAGAAATCATATACCTATATTTGCATTGTGAATTCATGACCACTGGATACTTAAAACTAGCCAACTGTTTAAAGTGTAATCACTTTTATAATATAGGAAACAATCTGTACACAAGTTCTCAGCAACATCAACGAATTGGTCATCAGACAATGATTCTCTGGATTTCTGTTTTTTTGATTCTGAAGAAGGGTCAGTAGACTCAAAATATTAATTCTGCTTTCTCTCTACCGATCCTGCCAGACATGCTGAATTTCTCCAGCAATTTCTGTTTGATTTTCAGATATTTGTTTTATTTACATGTTTTTCTGATATTGGTTGAGTGATAAATATTGTCAGGACATTTGTGGTAACTCTTGTGATTTTCCTTAAAAACAGTATTTCAACTTCCAATCAAGAGTCCTACATTAATATCTAATCAAAAGGCCATCCCATTAGCACTGCACCAGAGTGCTGTCCCAATTTGTTCAACGATTGGAGTCAGATGAGGTCTCTGATGATGTCTGCTTGAGAGACTGAGTGACGGACTGAAGGAATAAGGTAAGTGCAACTCAAAAATGAGGAGGAAGGAGATGCACCTCAGTCACAGGTATGTAAAATATGACACATGACTCAGATCCATGACATATGTATTTTGACTGTTATCTCCATGCCTGGCCTTGAGCTGGATTTCAATGCCAGTGTCCTGTTAAACCCGCCCACAGGTAGTTGCTTGGTGAGTCTACTCCTGTCATGGCTTCCAGCCTGTTCTGGGCTTCTCTGTCGCTGAGTATCCTGCTGACTGGCCACTAATTAGTTAGTGTGAATGATGTGTGAACACACAGCAGGGTAGGAGTGAATGATACAACTACTTCCACTTCCATCCTGCTCAGTCTCCCCACAATTGTGCCTCACAAGTTTAAGAAATTATTATTGTTTTCAGTTAGTTTTCATTTCTGCCTTTTACTAACTCGGTTTTGCCAGTTGCTCATTACTTCATGATTATCATAATTCCATACCAGCTTTTTTTATTTCCTTAAAGTATTTAGTACAATAAATATCATAAAAGCTATTGAGTTAGTTTTGCAGATTTGGAGAGTTTAGATGGTTTAGCATCTGCATCTCACGTTTTCTCCAAGGCAAGCAATGGGTTTTGCTAATTTCCTCAAAAGTGGTTTCACTACCTAGGTCTACATGACCAACAGGCTTTCTATGGTATCTAGTGCTTCCACAGTATCCTGCCCTCCCTAAAGTATAACTGAAGTTGGTTTTCTGTACATCTTTCCAAGTGTTCATTGATTTTGGCGACCAACCCCTTTATCTATACTGACAATGGAGCTGCTCTTTGTTGATGGATCTGTTGCTTTCTTCATACATGCTCCTTGCATTTCCTGTGTCAAAAGGTATCTGGAGAAATAAATTGCCCCTGTAGTCCTTGACACATTGTCAAATGCCACCCACCCCACCATGTATCCAACCATGTGAACAGAGATGGTCTATTTAAGCTGCTGGACAAGAGTGATTGCTTGCTGAGGCTGCTCAATTTGATCTCCTTCTTCCACAACAACATGAGGAGTAAAGTCATCTTTGATGGGGCAACATTGGAAGTCTCTGAGATCTGGTGAGGTGAGGTGAAATCCTATCACTCTTTGGCATGTTCTTCTCTTTGATGCTATCATATGCATTCAGACTATCAACAAAGTGTGTCTCCTTACATATCGTATCTGACTGAATGCTGTCCTGTGTTGCTGATATAAGATCCAAGACAAAATAAATTGTCAGTTCCTATTAGAGCACTGTTCCAAGATGATGATACTGCACGAGCATTCCAGACTGAGGAACACCTTAAACAGAAAGTCGACAGACTTTCTCAAACCTCTAAAATTTGCATTATCCATCAGCATCACGCAGGAAAAGGTCATGGTCCTTTATGCTGCCATGCTGCTATTTATCAGCATTGACAATATGACACCAGAGGTTGCTGATAGCTTCACATATCTGGGCTCCACTGTCACCAACAATCTATCACTTGATGATGGAATCAAAACATGCATCAGAGAAGTTGACACATTGTCAAATGCCACCCACCCCACCATGTATCCGACCATGTGAACAGAGATGGTCTATTTAAGCTGCTGGACAAGAGTGATTGCTTGCTGAGGCTGCTCAATTTGATCTCCTTCTTCCACAACATGCCCAAGCTGAGTATGGATGCGTGGTGTAACAGCAACCTGACTGAGAACATCAGATTGAGTTGCCCAAACCTGCATCCTCTGCTGTGGTGAGAACTGGACATTTGCTGAACATGCAAAAAGGCTGAAATGTTTCTACTTTCTTCCTTTCAGATTTCTCCTCAGTATTTGTCAGCAGGACATGAATCGCACCTTCAAGCTTCTGCACTGAGCCCATTCCATCACTATACACCCTTGGCCAAGTGAATGATGTCTGTGCTGCCTTGCCCACACCCATCGAATGAATGATGGCCATATGCCCAAAGACCTTAACAGCAATAAAATGGGCACTAAGTCACAGTCGTCAAGAACTATCTCTGACTGGAGGTATCCTTCTCGTGAGGGTACGGGCGCCCAGAAGGTGTGGGCAAGGCAGCACAGACATCATTCACTTTGCCAAGGGTGTATAGTGATGGAATGGGTTCAGTGCAGAAGCTTGAAGATGCTATTTATGTCCTGCTGACAAATACTGAGGATAAATCTGAAAGGAAGAAAGTAGAAACATTTCAGTGCCCGTACCCTCACGAGAAGGATACATCCAGTCAGGAGCATTGGAATATGCAAGGAGAAACAAAAAGCTCAGCATGGCCAAGAAGAGGGCCCTGGGAAAACAGAGGCCAGTGAATCCCTTTCCATCTCAGCTGATTCTCTTCACATGCAGCCAATACAGCAGAGACTGTCACTAACAGAACAGGGCTCCAGAACCATACCAGACATTGCTTAATGTAGAATGGACCACCATGATGTAAATTATCGCCTATTGAGATAGAAGGCTGTCACTCAAATAACTGAGCTCATTGTTTGATGCCAGTCATTTAGCTTCTTTGATTCGCAAATAGGAAACCTTCTTCACCAAAAGGAAAAAAAGAGATGGTATCATTTTAAAGCTCGGATTTAGACCTGAGCTCATTTGCTGAGCAACAAATGTGTTATCGCTCAGGCAATCCTCACATTTAATGAAGAGAATTAATGTTTTCTTTTACAAAATATGTATTTCTACAATAATACACAAACAAAAAAAAACTATATATAGAATTAAAATAGATGTAAACAAGACAGTCAGAGTTAGCTATAATAATCAAAAAGCCTGTGTCCAGAGCTTAATTAGAGTTAGACCATTGGAAAGGAAGTTGAGAATCCTGCGCCATTGCCAAATGAAATTAAGACACAATTATTGATAAATGAACACTGGTTTATGCTAGAGTTTGGCCCGGAGTTGAGGAAGTACATCTGTCATTTGGCTTACAGGAGTCATTCATGTGTGACACTACATCCTGTGCATTTATCATGCATCTGTAGATTTTTGTTTTTAATTCGGTTAGCTGTCTAACTAGATTCTCGACTGGGCATTGTGTACACAGTTTGTATTTGGGCTGACAGATGTAGTTCTTGTCTAAAAGTGCATGTGACATGGCTTACTGTGCTGCATGCTAATTATGAATGATACCATTGATAGCCTTCTACTTGCATCAATAAATGTTATTGAAATCTATCAGTCTTACACATGCTTTTGACCTTCATTCTACTGTAAGCAAAGTAAGTACTAAATAATTGTGAGTAATATTAATTGTAATAATGATGTTTTGGTCTTCCTTTCCTTTTTCCTTTGTAATATTTTCTTAACTCCAGGCTTCCTTTATTAATCCGGAAGAATGGACAAATGGTACATAGATCCATCTGTGACTTGTGATTTAATTACACCTGTTATTCTGATATTCTCCACCAGTTTGTGTAGCTAAAGACCTAGAACTGTAAGTGGCATTAGTGTGATTGCATTATTCACAAAGTCACAGCCTCAGCAGCTGGATGACACAATATCCCAGTTTACATGTTCCCATAATGTCTGATCTGTTTTATTCATGCACAAGGTATGAACATAATTCGCAAGTCCAGTTTTATTGCCTGCCTTAAATGGCCTTGGAAAGGTAATGGTGAGCTGTCTTCTTAAACAGTGCAGACACTCCCACACTGCTGTAAGATAAGGAGCTCTATGATATTGGCTCAGTGACAGTGAAGGAATGACGTTATAGTTCCAAATCAGAATTCTGTGTGGTTTGAAGGGAAATATGATGTGGAGGAGCCGGTGTTGGACTGGGGCGGACAAAGTTAAAAATCACACAACACCAGGTTATAGTCCAACAGGTTTATATAAACCTGTGACTTCTAACTTTGAAGGGAAATATGCAGATGGTGATGTTCCCATGTGCCTGCTGCACTTATTTTGGTGGTAGCAACCATAGATTTTGGACATCCTATTGTAGAAGCCATGTCAATTAATGCAGTGCATCTTGTAGATACTGCTGTCAGTGTGCTGCTGGTGGAGGGAGTAAATATTTAAAGGAGAGGATGGAGTGCTGACCAAGCAAGCTGTTTTATACTGGATGCTGTGCATCGTAATGTTGCTTGAGCTGCACTCATCTAAGCCTATGTAAGTATTCAATCACATTCTTGACTTGAGCATTGTAGATTGGGGATAGGATTTGGGATATTGGGAGGTGAGTTATTCACCACTACAGCCAAGAGTGTGGTGTGAAAAAGTACATCAGGTCAGGCAGCATCCGAGGAGCAGGAGAATCAATGTTTCAGGCAAACGCCTTTCATCAGGAATGAGGCTGGGAGCCTCGGGGGTGGACAGATAAATGGGAAGGGGGTGGAGCTGGGGGGAAGGTATCTGAGAGTGTAATAGATGGATGGAGGAGGGGGTGAAGGTGATCGGTCGGAGAGGGAAGGAAGATGGACAGATGGGACTTCAGGACAGAAGAGATGCCCTGGGGGTTGCAGTGAGAGTCCATCTCCCTTCCCACCCTCCCCTTGACCTATCACCTTCACCCCCACCTCCATCACCTTCACCCCCACCTATTGCACTCTCAGCTACCTTCTCTCTAGGCCCACCCCCTCCCATTTATCTCTCCACCCCCAAGGCTCACAGCCTCATTCCTGATGAAGGGCTTTTTCCCGAAACGTCGATTTTCCCGATCCTTGGATGCTGCCTGACCTGCTGTGCTTTTCCAACACCACACTCTTGGCTCTAATCTCCAGCATCTGCAGTGGTGCCTTTCCAGCACCATACTCTTGTGTGTGAAAGAAGTGCTGAGCCATGAGGCTGCAGGTTGTGGTGAAATGCAATTCAGATTGCAGTAGATGGGCCATTGAGCCTCATAAAGGCACGGTTTCGTGCGACTAGACCTGTTATGAATTGAAACCATATTGCATATTGACTAGTAGCACATGACATAATGGATGGTACCTTCACCATGAAGTTGGGACTTTGTGATTCATTTGCATCAGGTGGGTTGGTGAAGATGAGGTGAAGTGGATTTTCCCTTGTGTTAGCTCTCACACTGCCTACTATGGACCCAGTCTGGCTGCTATGTCCTTCAGGACTCAGACAGCAATGAAATGACTGCATTTGGTGATGAAATTGAAGTACATTCTGTGCCCTTGCTAACCAAGGGCAGAATTTACTCAAGGCGAATGCAGCAGCAGCAGACTCATTTAATCATGGGGAAGACCCAAAGTCCTGACAAACTCAAAAGTTTTTCCTGATTAAGGGAGAGAGTGAAGGTACCAACAGACAACTCCCAGTGCTTATAATGTCAGACATGATCTAGGATCTCTTGGTTAGGTTTGCTGCCACTGATTCTTCTGGCTGGGTATTGGTCTCAGCTACTATTACATTGTGGAGAAGGAAAGCTTAATCTTGATGAAAAGTAATAGGTTTATTACATCTCACTTAATAACTAGTTATGCTAGACCTAAGATACACGATTGTCTCTTGTGAGACATCATTATTAAGTTACAGTAGGTTCATGTGGTGCGGTGGCTCAGTGGTTAGCACTGCTGCCTCAGCAGGGTCCCAGGTTCGATTCTAGCCTCGGGCGACTGTCTGTGCGGAGTTTGCACATTCTCCCTGTGTCTGCGTTGAGTTTCCTCCGGTTGCTCCGGTTTCCTCCCACAGTCTAAAGATGTGCAGGTCAGGTAAATTGCCCATAGTGTTAGGTCCATTAGTCAAAGGGAAACAGGTCTGGGTGGGTTACTCTTTGGAGGGTCAGTGTGGACTGGTTGGGCCGAAGGGCCTGTTTCCACACTGTAGGGAATCTAATCTAATCTATCAGATCATTCTTATTCAGAATTGAATGAGCACAGGAGCACAGAATTCTAAAAACTCACACACTGGATAGCTCATTCCAGGAAGACTTTTTTTCATAGAAGTAGCCCACAACTAAACTAACTAATTAAACAAATACATTTCAAGCACTGCCCAGGAGGGGTGATTTCACAATAACAAAAAAAGGGCAACAAATCAAAATAGTGTTAGAAGGGGAGATAATAAACTGTGGCTCTATTGTGCCCAACTCTCTGTAAAGATGGAGCAGTCATTTATATGCTGATGGCTAGAGACTATCTCATATTGTCAGTTAACCAGTCCTACCTGTATGAAACAGAATACTTTCTTAACAATCTACTGGGTGATGTAATTACATACTTGGGAACAGGTAGGATTTGAACCTAGGATTATCCTGGATCAGAGACAGGGACACTGCAACAGCACCACAAGAGACCCCTCAACTGACTTATATGATATTTCTGCTGGTGGTGGCCTATCAACTAGGTTTGTTAATTAGCAAATTGACACTCATTATTCCTGTGACCACAGTAATTCATTGATGACTGAGGAATGAGATGGAGGTCACAGAGCTTGGCCCTAGCTTCAGAAGGCCACCCAGCAAAATCTATTGGGTTTGTTTACAGTTTCATGGTGAGATGGGGGACCTTCCTCACCAGGCATTCAAGCAACCCAGCATTTGGATGTGGGTGTGGGGTGCCGGGTGTGGTAGAAGCCAATCCCTTCCCCTGTTCTTCGTTCCTCTTGTCCCCATTATCCTGTGACCTCACAGTGGAATTCCTGTTCACCTTGAATCACCATTGGCGTTGTCACTCAGTGATCCTGGGCCCCTGGTGAGCGTGTAGTGATGTTAACCACCATGGCACTTGGTGGCACTGAAAACAATAGAAGCTGCCAGTCCCTGATTGGACAACAGTTCTCAGCAGGTGGGACTTGTGTCCCTGGTCTGGAATACAAGGGAAGGCAGGATTGTTGTGGAATCCAAGGGAAGGTAGGATGGTTGAAACTTTATTGCTGGAACAGCACAGCAGGTCAGGCAGCATCCAGGGAACAGGAGATTCGACGTTTCGGGCACAGGCCCTTCTTCCTGAAGAAGGGCCTGTGCCCGAAACGTCGAATCTCCTGTTCCCTGGATGCTGCCTGACCTGCTGTGCTGTTCCAGCAATAAAGTTTCAACTTTGATCTCCAGCATCTGCAGACCTCACTTTCTCCTCGAAGGTAGGATGGTTGCCACATAAATGCCTGAAGGATCCTTAATAGCATTATGGAATTATTGGGGATCATTGCAGGTTCTTTGAGTAGTGGGAGAGACTCCTACAAACTGAATACTCCTGCTCCTCATTGCTTCTTTTAAGTGATTTTCAATATTCTACTGCTTGGAGGGTAACCGGTGGTTATGGGAAGGTGGCACCCTGGTGACTTGATGCCAAGAGATTTCATGGGGTCTGGATTCCACTGAGGATTTCCAGGATCACTCATCCTCAACAGCATTCCAGTGCATCACCACCTCTGATGGGATGTACATAGGGATGATCGTGGAGGAGTCAGGAACATTGGCTGAAAGGTATGATTATGGTTGATTTGACTCTGGGACAGCTCTCCTAGTTTTTACACAGGAACACCTTGACCCACAAGTTCCCCTCCAAGCCACTCACCATCCTGACTTGTAAATATATCGCCATTCCTTCACTGTCACTGGGTCATAATCTTGGAAATCCTTCTCTAAAGGCTTTGTGTGTCAACCCACAGCATGTGGATTGCAGTGGTTTAAGAATACAACTCACCAACACCTTCTCAAGGGCATCTTGGGACAGATTTAAATGCTGGCCAGACAGTGACACCCACAGCCTATGAATGAATAAAATAAGAATTTACACAGTACTGAATTGGCTTTTATCAAAGTCACAAATGATATCTTATTTGAATGTGACAAAATAACTTTACTTCATTGTCATTTTGACTTATTTGTAGCCTTTGACATGGTTAACTCTTTCAAGTTTAACAACATCCTTCCCATAGCAGGGAGACCAGAATTGAATGCACTATTCTAAATGTGGCCTCACCAGTGTCCTGTAGAGCCACAACGTAATGTCCCAACTCCTGTACTCAATACGCTGGCCTCCAAAGACAAATGTACCAAACACCTTCTTCACCACCCTGTCTACCAGTGACTCCAGTTTCAAGGAACTATGCATCTGCAACACTACAGCTCTTTCTTCAGCAACTCCGGTATAACTCCTGCCCTGGTTTGCCTTATCAACACCTCACATTTATCTCAATTAAACGCTATCTGTCACTTTTCAGTTTATTGGCCCACTTGATTAAGGTCCGGTTGTACTCTGAGATAACCTTTTTATTGTCCACTATGCAACTAATTTTGCTGTGACCTACAAACTTACTAACTGTAGCTCCTATATTCAAATCCTGAACTATACCGATAGGTTGAATAGGCTGGGGAAATTTTCCCTGCAGCGTTGGATGTTTCGGGGTGACGTTATACGGGTTTACGAAATCATGAGGGGCATGGATGGGGTGAATAGCCAGGGCAGGGGAGTCCACAGCTAGAGGACTAGTTAGTTAATAGGTTTAAGATGAGGTGGAAAGATTTAAAAGGGACCTGAGGGGCAACTCTTTCATGTAGAGGGTAGTATGTGTATGGAAAGAACTGCCAGAGAAAGTGGTGGAGGTTGGTACAATTGCAACATTTAAAGGCATCTGGATGGGTTCATGAATAGGAAAGGTTTAGATGGATGTGGGCCAAATGCTGGCAAATGGGACTAGATCATATTATGATACGTGGTTGACACGGATGAATTAGAGTGAAAGGTATGTTTCTGCGCTGTATACTCCATAACTTTATAAGTCCATTATACTCCTCCAAAATCTCTCCACACTGTTCTTCCTGGGGATAGTCTTGCTCTTACTGGTACCATTGTCAGAGATGGCTAAATCCTACAGCCCCTGCACCTTTACCTCAGGTCTCCTACAGACTGATCCTCATCCCCTTCCTGCTTCTTATCTACAAGCTACTCTTTGGTGACATCTGTAAAAGCATCACATTTGTTTTCATTTCCATGCTGATAGTACCCAGTTCTGTCTCACCACTATGTTTTTCCACATCTTCAATGACTGATTATCCATTAGCCTCTACCAGCAGAAATTTCCTCCAATTAAATATTTGGAAGATTGAATCCATTGTTGTTAGTTCCCATTCCAAATTCTGTTCTCTAACTCGCAACACTTAGTAACTGTCTGAGATTAAGCCAGTCTTTTTTCAACCTTGCTATCAGATTTGATCTTAAGATAAGCTTCTTACCTCATATCAATCCATATCTATGAATGCCTTCCTCAATTTCTTAATATTGATAAATTTAGAATCACAGAATGATTACAACACTCTGTCAGCTTGCCTCTGTAGAAACAATTCACTTAGTGGCATTTCCCCATCTTCTGCCTGTTGCCCTTCAGGTGCTTCCTTTTCAATTAATAACGCAATTCTCTTTTATATACCTTTGTTGAACCTGTTTCCATCACCCTGTCAGGCAGTGCATTCCAAATCCTTCATCCTGACTTTGCCCATCTCGGGCTGAAACCCTTGCCCATTCCTTCATTACGTCTAGATTTGATGATTCCCCAGCACTCTCCTGGCTAGTCTCTCACACTTTGCCTTCTGGAAACTTAAGGTCATCCAAAACTGTGCTCCCAATGTTTTAGTCATAGGAAGTCCCATTCCGTTATCACCCCTTTGCTTTCTGACCCTCATTATCTCCTGATCAAGCAATTTATCAAATTTAAATTTCTTATTTTTGCTTCAACTCGCTCTAGTACATTACCTCTTCCTAGCTCAGTAATTCCCTGCAACCTCACAACCCACTAAGATATCTCTAGTTCTTGTAATGTGTGGATTGTCAATCATAATTAACCATCATCAAAGGCTGTGCCTTCAGATGTCTGGGCTCTGGATTTCCCTTGTAACACTCCTTTGATTTCCCAGCTCACTTCCCTTCCTTAAGATTAAAAAAAAACTGACCAAGCTTCTGATGATCTGCCTGACCATTTTTCCTCCAAGGGATTTCTAACATTACTGGGGCATTGCAGCTATGGAGTGGCAGTGACTGTGGAGCAGGCACTTGTTTCTCCCTCTCACGATGACAGCACTCTCTGCTACACTGCCAGTTTCCTTGTTTTATGATATGGCAACCCACACTGCAACCAGCCATCAGACCATACGGATCAGGCTGTTCGGCCCCTCGAGTTATGCTGAGATGGTGCAGTCTGAAGCTGAGTCCACAAGGGGCAAAATTGCTTGTGAGCATCCTGTAAGTTGTCATGGAGGCTGCAGTGAGATAGGAGCCTTCTACCAGCTATGCTACAATCACTGAAATAGCACTGTGTGGGAGTACTGAGGCTAAAGCTAGGACTACAACAAGAGCAAATTTCAGTCAACATCTCCTTAATGAAGTGTCATATCAGACACACTGTTTCTCACTAATGTTCAGATCAGAGAATCGCTCCTTGAAAACCTTGGGTGAATATTGCTGCCTTCTGTGTCATCTCTGGTCTTTTTCCTTTGCATGCTGAACATGTTACACCATCAGATGAACACTGAGTATAAGGATGAACCATTTCCACCTTTTTTTCATACACTCGTCCTGTTCGCAAGACAAAGCTTTTCACTGTGCCTCGGTACACGTGACAATAAATTCAATTCAATTCAATTCAATTCAATTCAATTCAATTCAATTCAATTCAATTCGTGGACTTAGGCATTGCTGGCTGAACTAACATGTATTTCCTATCCCTGATTGTCCCTGAAAAGTTGGTGGTGAGTAGTCTTCCTGAACCACTCCTGTCCATCTGCTGCAGATAGACCCACAATGCCTTTAAGGAGAGAGTTCCAGGATTTTGACCCAGTGACACTGAAGGAACAATAGTATATTTGGGCGGCACGGTGGCACAGTGGTTAGCACTGCTGCCTCACAGCGCCAGAGACCCGGGTTCAATTCCCGCCTCAGGCGACTGACTGTGTGGAGTTTGCACATTCTCCCCGTGTCTGCGTGGGTTTCCTCCGGGTGCTCCGGTTTCCTCCCACAGTCCAAAAGAAAATGTGCAGGTTAGGTGAATTGGCCATGCTAAATTGCCTGTAGTGATAGGTAAGCGGTAAATGTAGGGGAATGGGTGGGTTGCGCTTCGGCGGGTCGGTGTGGACTTGTTGGGCCGAAGGGCCTGTTTCCACACTGTAACGTAATCTAATCTAATTTCCAAGTCAGAACAATTAAGTAGCTTGGAGGGGAACCTGCAGTATGTCCTTGTTCTTCTCGATGATAATGATCATGGGTTTGGAAGATGCTTTCTAAGGAGCCCTGCAAATTTCTGCAGTGCAGTTTGTAGATGGTAAACACTGCTGCTAGTGGTGGAGGGAGTGGATGCTTGTGATGTTGATCAAGTGTCTCACTTTGTCCTGAATGGTATCGAACCACTTAGTGTTCTTGGAGTTGCATCCATCCAGACACGTGGGGAGTATGCCATCAGATCTCTGATTCATGTCATGTAGATGGTGGACAGGCTTTGAGGAGTCACGAGGTGAGTTACTCACTGCAGTATTCCTCACCTGTGATTGGCTCCGGCAAGTATTGTACAGTTACAAGGGGCTTTTGTGGACTATGGTACAGGTACAGGGGGCTTTTGTGGGCTATGGTACAGTTACAGGGGGCTTTTGTGGGCTACGGTACAGTTACAGGGGGCTTTTGTCAGCTACGGTACAGTTACACAGGGGTTTTGTGGGCTACGGTACAGTTACACAGGGCTTTTGTCAGCTACGGTACAGTTACAGGGGCTTTAGTGGGCTACGGTACAGTTACGGGGGCTTTTGTCAGCTACAGTACAGTTACGGGGGCTTTAGTGGGCTACGGTACAGTTACGGGGCTTTTGTGGGCTATGGTAAAGTTACAGGGGCTTTTGTGGGTAACAGTACAGTTACAGGGGGCTTTTGTGGGTAACAGTACAGTTACAGGGAGCTTTTGTTAGCTACGGTACAGTTACAGGGAGCTTTTGTTAGCTACGGTACAGTTACAGGGTGCTTTTGTCAGCTACGGTACAGTTACAGGGAGCTTTTGTCAGCTACGGTACAGTTACGGGGGCTTTTGTCAGCTATGGTACAGTTACAAGGGGCTTTTGTGAACTACGGTACAGTTACAGGAGGCTTTTGTGGGCTACGGTACAGTTACAGGGGGCTTTTGTGGGCTACGGTACAGTTACGGGGGCTTTTGTCAGCTATGGTACAGTTACAGGGAGCTTTTGTCAGCTTCGGTACAGTTACAGGGGGCTTTTGTCAGCAACAGTACAGTTACGGGGGCTTTTGTCAGCTATGGTACAGTTACAAGGGGCTTTTGTGAACTACGGTACAGTTACAGGAGGCTTTTGTGGGCTACGGTACAGTTACAGGGGGCTTTTGTGGGCTACGGTACAGTTACAGGGGACTTTTGTGGGCTATGGTACAGTTACAGGGGGCTTTTGTGAGCTACGGTACAGTTACAGGGAGTTTTTGCCAGCTACGGTACAGTTACAGGGGGCTTTTGTGGGTTACGGTACAGTTACAGGGAGTTTTTGTCAGCTACGGTACAGTTACAGGTGGCTTTTGTCAGCTACGGTACAGTTACAGGGGGCTTTTGTGGGCTATGGTACAGTTACAGGTGGCTTTTATCAGCTACGGTACAGTTACAGGGGGCTTTTATCAGCTACAGTACAGTTACAGGGAGCTTTTGTGAGCTACGGTCCAGTTACAGGGAGCTTTTGTCAGCTTCTGTACAGTTACAGGGGGCTTTTGTCAGCCATGGTACAGTTACAGGGGGCTTTTGTGGGCTATGGTACAGTTACAGGGGGCTTTTGTCGGCTACGGTACAGTTACAGTGGGCTTTTGTTAGCTACGGTACAGTTACATGGGTTTTTGTCGGCTACGGTACAGTTACAGGGGCTTTTGTCAGCTACGGTACAGTTATGGGACTTTTGTGGGCTACGGTATAGTTACAGGGGGCTTTTGTCGGCTACGGTACAGTTACAAGGGGTTTTTGTCAGCTACGGTACAGTTACAGGGGGCTTTTGTCAGCTACAGTACAGTTACAGGGGGCTTTTGTCAGCTATGGTACAGTTACAGGGGGCTTTTGTGGGCAACGGTACAGTTACAGGGGCTTTTGTGGACTACGGTACAGTTACAGGGGGCTTTTGTGGGCTACGGTACAGTTACAGGGGCTTTTGTGGGCTATGGTACAGTTACAGGGGGCTTTTGTGAGCTACGGTACAGTTACAGGGTCCTTTTGTGGACAACGGTACAGTTACGGGGGCTTTTGTGGGCTACAGAACAGTTACACAGGGTTTTTGTGGGCTACGGTACAATTACAGGGGGCTTTTGTCAGCTACGGTAAAGTTACGGGGTCTTTTGTCAGCTACAGTACAGTTACAGGGGGCTTTTGTGAGCCATGATACCGTTACAGGGGTTTTTTGTCAGCTTCTGTACAGTTACAGGGGGCTTTTGTCAGCTACGGTACAATTACACGGGGCTTTTGTGAGTTACGGTACAGTTACAGGGGGCTTTTGTCAGCTACAGTACAGTTACAAGGGGCTTTTGTCAGCTACGGTACAGTTACACGTGGCTTTTGTGGGCTACGGTACAGTTACAGTGGGCTTTTGTGGGCTACGCTACAGTTACACGGGGTTTTTGTCAGCTATGGTACAGTTACAGGGAGCTTCGGGGGGGGCGTTAA
>NC_057710.1:38664213-38664497 GCF_004010195.1 Chiloscyllium plagiosum
GGGGGGGTTTAAACTAATTTGGCAGGGGGATGGGATCCGGACTTGTAGTCCAGCAAGTAGGCTAGCTGTTTGTCAGGATGTTCAAGAATGTAGGGAGGCTGTGGAGAAGGTTGCACTGACAGGGAATACTTGTGGACACAGAGATGGGTTCAAGTGTGTATACTTCAACGCAAGGAGTATCAGAAATAAGGTGGGTGAACTTAAGGTGTGGATCGGTACTTGGGACTACGATGTTGGCCATCACGGAAACGTGGATAGAAGAGGGACAGGAATGGTTGTTGGAG
>NC_057710.1:38667075-38675032 GCF_004010195.1 Chiloscyllium plagiosum
ACATTTGGAGTACTGTGTGCTGTTCTGGTCGCCTCACTTTAGGAAAGATGTGGGAGCTTTGGAGAGGGTGCAGAGAAGATTTACCAGGATGTTGCCTGGAATGGAGAATAGGTCGTACGAGGATGGGTTGAGAGTGCTAGGCCTTTTCTCATTGGAACGGCGAAGGATGAGGGGTGACTTGATAGAGGTTTATAAGATGATCAGGGCAATAGATAAAGTAGACAGTCAGAGACTTTTTCCCCGGGTACAACAGAGTGTTACAAGGGGACAAAAATTTAAGGTGAAGGGTGGAAGGTATAGCGGGGATGACAGGGGTAGGTTCTTTACCCAGAGAGTGGTGGGGGCATGGAATGCGCTGCCTGTGGGAGTGGCAGAGTCAGAATCATTGGTGACCTTTAAGCGGCATTTGGATAGGTACATGGATAGGTGCTTAAGCTAGGACAAATGTTCGGCACAACATCGTGGGCCGAAGGGCCTGTTCTGTGCTGTATTGTTCTATGTTCTATGTTCTATGTTTTCTGCTGCTGAATGTATCCTCACCTTGGAAAGCTTAAGACAGAGATTTAGCTGAAACATTCAGGTGAAAATGGTTTCACTGGCTTCAAAGTAGCATTATAGTCTGACAGATGATATGATCTGCCTACTCAGCATGTACATTCGCAGAAACTTGCTAACGCATCATAAACGGCATCATAAGTGTATGTACATGCTGTGACTACATTTTCAATGCAAAATGGCACTTGTCGTGCCAAACAGGCATTTGACTAGCAAACTGTCGCCAAGGTATTTTGTTCTATACAGAATTTCCTTCCTGAAGTACATTGCAATTCCATCATGGTCTTTTTAAAATATTCATTCAGTTAATACAGCCGTTTTAATCAAATAACCATAACCCATCTGAAAACCCAAGTGGAAAGAGTACTAAACAGGTGAAACCTGAAGGACGTACTGTTGAAAGTAATTGTCCTATATGTTCTCCATTTTCATCTAGTCTCCTGAGCAGGAGAAATGCTGGTGCAGCTTTTCTTTAAATATGCAATCATCATGAAGTTGTGCCTGCTCTTTAAGTTGTGGCCTGAAAGAGAAAAGCTATCCTGTCTTCAGTGAAGACAGCAAAGCAACCGTGTCTCAGGAGTTGCTTCCATATTTGTGTTTTTGCTTACATGGAGTAAGGAAAAGCAGGCACAATATAGATGTCAAGGGCAGAAGGAAAAATGAACAGTTGCTGCAGATGCTGGAAATCTGAAAACTACAGAATGATGGAAACACTAAGCAGGTCATATTACATTTGCATGAGTATGTATTGGTAGTTCAAAGCCCAGAGGAGTACCAAGCTGGTAAGTTGTTGCACGTTCTTTGACTTCTATTTGTAAAACCAGGAGGAGCAGAAGTAATCGGCCTCTGGATGTGCCATTAAGCATGAAGCCCTTCTATCATCTGAACTCAGCAGCAATCATGGAAAGGCTTGTCTGAGCTATCAGAATGTCATGGTTGGGCAGTAGCTGAGAGGAGAGCCCACAGTTTAATTTTGACATTGGCTTCCTGTTAAACATCTCTTCCACTGAAATCTACTGGTGGCCAAACCAATATTGTGCATTTTGCTTGATCACCAAATGTCAAAATCATATTGTATATGAGGTAGTGCTCACCTATCCTGAGAGTAAACCTCTGGTAATTTAAAAAAATATATAGAATACAATAGGTAGTGGAAATCGAAACTAAAATCAGAAATTGTTGGAAACCCTCAATTAGTTTGGCAAAACTTCTACAAGATGGATAAAATATCAAAGTGTTTGTGCTCTTGTATTACTAATCTTGTGACTAAGACTGTGAATCTTGAAATGAGTGTAGAAATTCCCCAGGGCATTTTGGAATGAAGCTATTGGAGTTTCGTAATTGGTTCATTATTCTCTTAAGTGAAGTGAACGTGTGGTCTGCAAGGCCAGTTAGGAATGAGCAAAAAAAACTGTCTTTTCCAGTGATGTCCACTTCCGCTCCATTCATACTGAAAAATAGATTATGATTTTTCAGGCACAGCCCCTCATCCAATGTTGCTGCTCTTGTTGTTTCAATGCTGTTATAGAGCAGGCTGTTCCTTTCCCCCACAGGGGAGAAGTATATTGCATTCAGCCTCACTTCAAGTCGAAGGAGAATAAAAAAAAGACAATTAAAAAGTGGCAAGGAAAGGAAGCACATTCTAAGAGACACAAAAAATCCCGAAACCAACTCCTGGTTCAGTTAGAGTTAAATGCATCAGCTGTGTGTGCTGTTATCTGCAAGGTCAAATTTGGAGCTTGGCCGAACTCCTAAGCTCCACATCCGTTCAGGGATAAATCTGGCCCAGAATCAGCACGAACAATTACCCTTGGACAGTTAATATTTTTACAGCTGTTTTATTAATACAGTGAGTGTAAATGCATGATTTGCAGAGACACCTTAGGAAAATAAGGAATGTAAATATCATAGGAATTACAAAAAATAACTTGATAAAGGTCATTTGTTGCATAAAGAGTTAGATCTAATCACTAATAACATTCAATACTGAGGTAAAGTAAGGAGTTTCATGGATTGGTATGTTCCTAAATGCTCTCCTTCTCTTCTTCTATATTTCTTTCCCTTTGAATTGTAAAATGAATAAATACACAATTTCACACTAAGTTTGCGAACAATTGGAAAGTGCAGGCTCGTTGGTCTTTTAGAAATTTAACTCTTTGGAAACATCCTGAGCTCCATGTTGTGGTTCCCAAATGCGCTCCCAGCTGGAGGAGCGCTGCACTGGGAGTGAGACAATGTTATTCTTTGAGTCAAGATTAAAGGAGTACCTTCACCACAAAAGTTCAGCAAATCTTGTGCAAAGTCATGACTTAACTCACGACTCATGTCAAAATACACCACCCCACACTTTTTTGAGTGACCATTTCAGGATAAAAATTAACCACAAATCTTCTGATTCTTCTTGTTCCCTATTGCCAGATGTAAAAGCACATGTTGAGAAATACAAGACAAATGTTCTTTTGCTGAGTAAATTGAAGGATGCAGTTAAATCAGACAGGAAAATTGTATGGTGTAAGCACAGAAGGTGATTGTGTGAAAAAATGGGAAATGGTATGGAAAAAGAAAGTGGAATGATGTAGCGAATAGCTTAATTGCATCTCCCAACTATAACAAATATATAGTAACAGAAAACTTGCACCCAGCTCATTCGTGGGTAGGTTTTCAATAATGGGGCCATGCATCCAAATTTCCAATATATCTTATCAGCATCCAATTCTCTTTAATATGATCACTCATTGTTTAAGTGGACCCAGAGCATAGGGCTAAAATATACACAAAAGGAGGGTCTCTGGTTCGCCCACAGCTTGATCCTCATGCTATGTTTTGAGTTAGCTCATGTATCAGTTTGAACAGCAGTTGAGATGTTAGAAATGGTTTCAGGAACCGTGGGTTAGAATTAGATATATCAGCGAGGGTTCACAGGCTGATTATTATTTGATGTGTGTGTGTGTGTGTGTGAGAGAGAGAGAGAGAGAGAAGATGGGTTGTAAAGGCTGTAGAGGAAGATGCCAAGTGCTTGTGGATTGTCGGTCAGTGATAATATTTTCCAGAGAGGTGATGAGATTAAGAGCAGGAAATTGCACATTTGGGTAACTTGTAGAGTGGAGGCTCATGTGGAATTTGAATGGAGCTTACATTTAGACTGTTAATTGGTATTTCAAGTGCTGAATTTGCCTGAATATTCTGCAGTACATCAACACTGCCCCTTTATTATGTCAAGTTTTGTGTAAATTAGGCACTAATCATGTTAGCACTGCGTATATTTTGCACAAAAATTAAAATCACACCTTTTTTAATGCAGTGAAAACTCAATGAATATGTAATTATAAGTGGCTGCAAAGACTAAAATCCAATAAGCGCAACAAACCGCCAGTTTGCTCAATTCTTATTTGAAGTAGGATTGTTCAGCTTCGAATTTGTACCAAAACTGTGACCTAAAATGATCCCTAATCTCAACTGGATTCCCAAGAGACCAAAAGGATTGATACCAAATAGGAGTAAGATTTTCAAAGAGAATTTCAGTAGATACCTCAGAGAACGGCGTCACAGCAATTTAGTGCCTTCTCAACATTACTCCCTACGTTAAGCCATTTTTAGGTTGAAAGCTCGGGAAGACATCCCACTATCATCTTCACCATTTCAGATGAGGAACATGCCAAATACTAGTGAACCTTATGTCAGAAATAACATCTTCCAGAGGCACACTGAGATGAAGAACAGGAAATTACAAGGTAAGATAATTTGTAGAGAGGGAGCTGATGTGGAATTTGAATGGATGTTAAATCAAGGCTGTCAGTTGGCATTTCAAGAACTGAATTTCAATGTGCCTGCTCACTGTAGTTATTAAATTGAGAAAAATACCTGGGTCAGATTGATGTGCAGCTAGCCAATATGGGGTTACAATGATGCCGATGTGTAATTCTACAGCCTGGCAAACAGCATTTAGAACATGTACACTTAGGTACATGGGCAGAGCCCCACTTTCGTGCAAGAAAATGCTGATGAAATGTTCATGTCCTCAGGGACAGTTTTTGCTCTGCTAGTATTACAGACGTTTAAATTTTTTTTTGTACCAGTCACTATTATGCTGTAGACAATATAAAGCTAAAACATATCACTTGGCATTTGCATTTGATACTTCCCTTTGAGACTTTTTTCATTCATTCATGGGATGGAGGAGTCACTGTTGGACCAGCATTTATTGCTTGTCCCTAACTGTGATATGTTTCCAAGTCAGGTTGGTGAATGGCATTGAGCAGAATTGTAGACCACAGTGTTTCGATATGTGTGTCTGCTCATATCCTGGGTAAACACCGCTGCTACTGAGTGTCAGTGACGGAATGAGCGAACTTTTGACAATGCAGTGCTAATCAAATGGGCCGCTTTGTCTTGGAAGATGTTGTTGGAATTGTACTTATCCAGAGAAGAGGGGAGTATTCCATCACACCTTGTACTTTGCAGTGCTCAATAGGTTTTGGGGAGCCAAGAAGTGAGTTACTCTCTGTAGGATTAATAGCCTTTGACCTGTTCTTGTAACCATGATAATTTAATGGCTATTCCAGTTCAGTCACTGATCATTGGTAACCTTCAGAATGTTGATAGTGGGGGTTTCAGTGATGGTACTGCTATTGAATGTTAAAGGATGAAAGGTATATTTACTCTTGTTGGAGATGATCATTTCTTGGCACCTATGTGGTGCGAATGTTACTTGTCACTTTTCAGCCCAAACCTGGAGCTTGTCCAGGTCTATTGCATTTGGATATGAACTGCTTCAGTAGCTGAGGAATTGAGAACTGTTGTGAACATTGTGCAATCATCAACGATCATCCCTATTTCTGACCTTATGATGGAAGGTCATTGATGAAGCAGCTGAAGATGGTTAGGCCTTGGGAACCGCTGCAGACATGTCCTGGATCTGAGACTGACCTCCAATAACCACAACCATCTTCCTTTATGCCACAGATTTCTCAAAGCAGTCACAATATTCCCTTGATTTCCATTGGCCCCAGTTGCGAGAGCAGCAGTTGAGATTTTGTTTGTCTATTTTATCTAATGCTTTCAGAATCTTGTGCACCTCTGTCAAATGAACACCGTCCATCTTACAATTTATTTTTCTCTAAGAAGAATGACCTCAGCTTCTTCAACCGAGTCATATAACTTATCCCCACCCAACCCTGGAACCATTGCAATAAATCTCCTTTGCTTTCACTCAAGGAACTTCATTATATGGGAATGTGATGGTTTAGTGTAAATATCACTGGACGTTAGTACAATTCCAGACAATACAAACCCCACTTGACAGCTGGTGAAATTTGGGTTCAATTAATCAATTGAAATTGATTCAACATTCAGTTGAAATTGAAATCTAGATTTCCTAATGGTCAATAGTAATTGGAGATGTAGTGGACAGCGAAGAAGGTTACCTCAGATTACAACAGGATCTTGACCAGATGGGCCAATGGACTGAGAAGTGGCAGATGGAGTTTAATTCAGATAAATGCAAGATAATGCATTTTGGAAAAGCAAATCTTAGCAGGACTTATACACTTAATGGTAAGGGAGTGTTGTGGAACAAAGAGACCTTGGAATGCAGGTTCATAGCTCCTTGAAAGTGGAGTTGCAGGTAGATAGGATAGTGAAGAAGGCGTTTGGTATTAAAAGTTTGGGTGAAGATTTGTAGCTCGGGTGCTCGTTGCTGTGGTTCTGTTCGCCGAGCTGGAAATTTTTGTTGTAAACATTTCGTCCCCTGTCTCGGTGACATCCTCAGTGCTTGGGAGCCTCCTGTGAAGCGCTTCTGTGGTGTTTCCTCCGACATTTATAGTGGCCTGTCCCTGCCGTTTCCGGTTGTCAGTTTCAGCTGTCCGCTGTAGTGGCCGGTATATTGGGTCCAGGTCGATGTGTTTGTTGATGGAGTTTGTGGATGAGTGCCATGCCTCTAGGAATTCCCTGGCTGTTCTTTGTTTCGTTTGCCCTATAATAGGACAACACTCCCAGTCAAATTCATGTTGCTTGTCGTCTGCGTGTGTGACTACTAGGGATAGCTTGTCGTGTCGTTTCGTGGCTAGTTGATGTTCGTGGATGCGGATCGTTAGCTGTCTTCCTGTTTGTCCTATATAGTGTTTTGTGCAGTCCTTGCATGGGATTCATTGGTTAGGCCACTGTTGGAATATTGTGTGCAATTCTGGTCTCCTTCCTATCGGAAGGATGTTGTGAAACTTGAAAGGGTTCAGAAAAGATTTACAAGATTGTTACCAGGGTTGGAGGATTTAAGCTATAGGGAGAGGCTGAACAGGCTGGGGCTGTTTTCCCTGGAGCGTTGGTGGTTAAGGGCTGACCTTGTAGAGGTTTACAAAATCATGAAGGGCATGGATAGGATAAATAGACAAAGTCTTTTCCCTGGGGTGGGGAAGTCCAGAACTAGAGGGCATAAATTTAGGGTGAGAGGTGAAAGATATAAAAGAGACTTAAGGTGCAACGTTTTCATACAGAGGGTGGTACGTGAATGGAATGAGCTGCCAGAGGAAGTGATAGAGGCTGGTACAATTAAAACATTTAGGAGGCATTTAGATAGGTATATGAATAGGAAGGGTTTGGAGGGATATGGGGGTCGGCTGCTGGCAGGTGGGACTAGATTGGGTTGGGATATCTGGTCAGCATGGACGGGTTGGACCGAAGGGTCTGTATCTGTGCTGTACATCTCTATGACTCTCTGACATTAATATACCCAATGAGATTTTAACGACAATCCCCATTTCTATGAGAGTCATAGAGTCCAACCTATTCCACAGAACACACCAGATGGCCTCCTTCTTTAGAGATGCAATGTCCCTTCCCACGTGGTTAAAGATGCCCTCCAACACATCTCGTCCACATCCCGCCCCTCCGCCCTCAAATCCTACCCCTCCAACCGTAACAAGGACAGAACCCCCCCCTCCCCCGGTGCTCTCCTTCCACCGTACCAACCTTCACATAAACCACATCATCCGAAGACATTTCTGTCACCTCCAAACAGACCCACCACCAGGGATATATTTCTCTCCCCACCCATTTCCGCTTTCTGCAAAGACCGTTCCCTCCATGACTACCTGGTCAGGTTCACACCCCACAACAAACCACCGTCCCGTCCTGGCACCTTCCCCTGCCACCACAGGAATTGCAAAACCTGCGCCCACACCTCCCCCCTCACCTCCATCCAAGGCCCCAGAGGAGCCTTCCACATCCATCAAAATTTTATCTGCACATCCACCAATATCATTTATTGTATCTGTTGCTCCCGATGCGGTCTCCTCTACATTGGGAGACTGGACGCCTCCTAGCAGAGCGCTTTAGGGAACATCTCTGGGACACCAATCAACCCCACCGCCCTGTGGCCCAACATTTCAACTCCCCCTCCCACTCTGCC
>NC_057710.1:38675116-38742155 GCF_004010195.1 Chiloscyllium plagiosum
CCACCTATCCACTCCACCCTCCTCTCTGACCCATCACATCCATCCCCACCCTCATTCACCCATTGTACTCTTTGCTACCTTCCCCCACCCTCCAAACACTCAAATTGGAGAACAGCTGGCACTGATTGCATGCAGGCACATAACTCAAGACTGCAGCAGTTAGCTGTCAGTTGTCACATAACTGGTACATTCGCCATAACCAGTCAGAGTTCACATACCAACCAATTGGAATGTCCTTCTCAGAGTACACAAATGTTGCTCCCCTCTGTGTTGACACTGATTTTGAATTGTTCCTGCTGTGACAAAAATGGTCTCAATGAAAATAGATTGAGGGGTTATGTGAGTGGGTTAAAATTTGACAGGTAGGGTATAATATTTTGAGAATATTCATTCTGACAGGGTGAATAGAAAGACAGGGTATTATTTAAAGTGAGAGAGACTGCAGGATGCTGTGATGCAGAAAGATCTCGATGACTTGGGACATGAAGTGCTAAACATTTGTCTGCAGAGGCAGCAAGTGATTGGGGTGGTGAATGGAATGTGCCTTTATTCCAAGGAGGAGATGGAGTCTAAAAGTCAGAGATTCTTGTTCCAAATGTAGGGGACATTGGCGAGATGCCTTCCTCACTTGGAGCACTGTGTTCATTTCTGGTCTCCTCACTGAAGGAGGGATAGATTTGGCACTAGAGACAGTTCAGAGGAGATTCCCTCAGCTGATCCTTGAGGTGAATGAGTCCGTCTTACAAGAAGAAGGTGAGCAGTTTGAGAATGGCCCCATTGGAGTTTCGTTCAATTGTACTAAATTGCTGCAGAAAAAATAACTTGGAATAAAGTAGGCTGGACCACCAGGCATTGACTGAGGTAACAGCAACACCATTTACAAATCCAAATCTGCCAAGATCTCTTTACATCCATCTGGTGGCTTGAGCTAAAATGGAGAGCTGTCTCAAGAACTAGTCAAACAACAACCTAAGATAGTCATCCGTATGGAATCATTAGAGTTCCAGACACCACAATCTCACCAGCCTTGGGTACATCCTGTCCCACCTGCATGACAGGCTCAGGAGAGGTGTGGTACAGTAGTACATAGAGTGAAAGGGGATTGCCTTGAGAGTCTTCCACATTGAATGAGGTCACATGATGTAGCATAACTTCAGGTCACATGTGAGCAAGTAAATCTCCTATATCTTCCATCAGTTGATGGATCACCATCACACTTGATGACAAAACATACTCTGGATAGTGGTGGGGGGGCTATAATGCTCATCAGCAAGACTAACTCAGTAGTGCCAATCCTAATTGAACTGGCAAAGGTCTGATGTATGTACCTACCAGACTGAATGTACAGCATATGGTGAAGGAAGGGAAGCAAAAAGAGGAAAAGCCCTGCTAGAACTTGTCTTCACCAACTACCAGTCACAGAAGCATTTGTTCACGACAGTATTGGTAGGAGTGACTACTGCACAGTGCCAGTAAAGGCAAAGTCCCATCTTCATACTGAGTACACCTGTTCATGTTGTGTGGCACTACCACTATGTTAATGGGAATGATTTAGAACACATTGCACAGCTCAAAACTGGCCATCCATAATGTGCCCTGGATCATCATCATCAGAATTGTATTAAACCCCAATTTGTAAGCTTAAAGCCTGGGATATCCCTCACTCTATCCATTACCATCTTTCCTGGACTGGGCCATAGCTTGGATGTGATCATCCAAGTGCTTTTTACAGGTTGTGAGATTTCCCACCTCAAATGCCCTCCCAGGCAGCACGTTCCAATCCACCCCCACCCTCTGTGTGGAAGTGTTTTTTTCCTCAAATTCCCTCTAAACCTCCTGCCTTTCACCTTAATTTGTGCCCGCTTATTCCTGACCCTTCAACGAAAGGGAATAGCTGCTTTCTATTAACCCTGTCAATGCGGTTCATACTCCTCTATCAGGGCTGAAGTAGGAACAGAGTGGAAGCTGCAAAATGATTTAAAGAATGACCCTGAGAGGGAGCTGTATGAAAGAATCTGTGGATTCACAGTTGACCAACTCTGTTCTAAAGGAAATGAAAGTGCAACATTGCAGGAAAGGTAAGTGGTCTTTTCCTCTTTTCTATCTCTAAACTTAGATAGTTGATCAAGTTATGAGATAGGGAGTTTTTGACTGCCTTTGTTTATTTTTTAACCAGCGATACAGATCTTGTCAGAATACAGACTTTGAACATAAAGACAGCACCTTGCCATTTAACTATTCAAAAATTGGTGTTGTTAGTTTTCTGAATGCTTTGAACTCCAGGGCTATTGTCTAGCATGTGGGTTTTAAGTGTCCACCATATTCATCCACCATAGCTTGGACTTTGCCTCAAGTAGGGTATTTGTGTGAATGATGCATGAATGCTTAAGTTAACTCTCATAATATAAGGACAAGACATGGGTAAAATTGAATTGAAAAAAATCAACAGATGTTTATTACAACTTCTGGTATATAGATATATTCGAGTTCTGGGTACTTCACTGTCTGGGTTATTTTTAAGGTTATATGGTTATAAAGAGTGTCAGTATGTCGTGTTTCAGGTGGCCTGAGTTAAGATGGAATCTATACCTTCAGGTCACGTGCTGTAGTGCTGGTACCATGAGCATGTTTCTTGAAGGTATGCATCGCGCTGGCTGTGAGACATAACACAACAACAGCATTTAATAGAGATTTTCTTCTGCATTTGATTGCTGAAGTTCATTTTGTCAGCAACAAAATGTCACGATTATTTTGTTCATCGCTTTTTTTTGTAGTTTCCATTTTCACACCTGTCCTCTTTATTTTCTCTGGATCCACTGCAGTCAACTGGCAGGAAGCCATTTGTTTTGATAAGAGATGAGTGCAAGTCATGGAAATGGAGCCATTTCCATAGTAACAAAAAAACCATGAACTATTCAGCCAATGAGCATAACAACTTTAATTATGCTGAAAGAGCTTCCACTGTCAATACCTAACTAATCAATTTTCTGAACTCAATACGCAGGAATAATACCGTTCATCAAAATATGAAGAATACCATAAGCCCATAAGAGATAGAAATAGGAGTAAGCCATTCAGCCCCATTAGCCTGCTCTGCTACTTTATAGTATCATGGCTTCTCACATCTACTTTTCTGCCCTTTCCCTATAACTCTTGATTCCCCTATATACATTGGACACCTTCTAGCTACATCCAACATGAATAAAAGGTACTGCAGTGACAGCATGTTAAAGGAGCAGGCAGTTTGACTGAGTTAGAATCATAGAATCCCTATAGTGTGGAAGCAGGCCATTCAGCCCATCGAGTCCACACCAACCCTCTGAAGAGCAGCCCGCCCAGACTCAACACCCTACTCTATTCTTGTAATGCTACGTTTCCCATGGCCAATCCAGCTAACCTGCATGTCTTCGGATCATGGGAGGAAACCAGAGCATTCAGAGCAAACTCATGGGGAGAATGTGCAAACTCCACACAGCTAATCACCTGAGTGATGGGATCAAACCCAGGTCACTGGCGCTGTGAGGCAGTAGTACTAACGAGTTTTCCAATATCTATCTTTTTTTCCTGTCAGTATTTTAGCAGGTTTCCTCATTTCTTTGCAAAATTAGAAATTGTATTCAATGCAGATAGAAAGAAAATTGTGTAGTTCTGTATAAACAAATATAATCAAAATAAATGTGAACCAGCATTTTATTTCTCTATAATTTCATGAAAGAACATTATTGCAACTGAAAAGCACAACACCTGATATAGTGTTTTAATTTTCTGTAAATATTAAGAACCTGAAATCTCATACAGTGAGGTATTTGCTCATGTCTCTGTGGTATTGTTGATGCTCTAAACAACTGAACTTGACAAAGGTTCACTTGTTCACTCAGTTATGTATGCATTGTTGGGCATACCCCAAGTAAATTTGGATTGATGTGAAAAGAGTGACAGGTGCAGGATGAAAGCATGCTAACAGGATACTGACAGTTCACTAAAATGTGGCCAAACAGCAACTGCACTTTCAAGGAATTAGAATTCCTTGGAGTTCCAGTGAACTTCCATTGAGTAAGAATAATTGTGGAGCCATATAGGTGCAGCCAATGATTGTCAAATGATGGAGAAACCTACTATCCTTTCATTTCTCCTTCTGCTACTCTCTGTTTAGAAAGATGACAAAGAAGTCCCATTCCTGGGCCCTTGTTGACCTCCTAGAAGTTGCAGTAAATGCTGAATAAAGAAATGTTAGCAATACAGCTGGCTCAAACCTGTGAGAATCCTGAGGCATGGATATTATAGAGCAGGATGGCCTTGATTGTTACTGGCAGCAAGTTAATTTAAAACTGTGCTCTTTTGTTCTCAACTATTTTACGAGCGGGAACAGTTTCTCCAATTTACTCTGGTTTCATGAGTTTAAACATTTCTGTAAAATCTTTTCTTAAACGTCTTCTCATCAGACACAACTTCACTAATCTATCTTCATAAGTGAAGTTCTCATCCCTGGAACCAATCTTGCAAACCTCTTTTGCATTCTCTACAATATGTTCACTCCATACTAATGTGTGGTGCCTAGAACTGCACACAATACTCCAGCTGAGGTTTAACTAGTGTTTAATAGAAATTTAACATGACCTCCTTGTTCTTGTAGTCTATACTCCAGGTAATAAAGCAGAGTGCTGTATGTTTTATTAACTCCTCTCGGAACCCATTCTGCTATTTTTAATAACTTTTGCACGAAAAACTGAATCCTACTGAATGAAAATGCTTTCAAAATAAAAGACAAAAGCGTACCTTTTTCCCTACCTCGCCTAACTGCTTCCACTCAGCAAGCACCCAACTGTGCATGGAACTGTGAAGAGTGAACTTTATCTCAACAAGGACTGTGTGATGGTTACTGCCACCAATACTGTCATGGAAGGGCACATCTCTGACAGGTAGATTGGTGAGGATGAGTTCAAATAGATTTACCGATATATTTGGTCCCTCATCTCCAACCACAGATCCAGTTTAGCAGTTATATCTTTAAGGATTCACCTGGCTCAGTTAGTAGAGATGCTACTGAGCTACTCTTATAATCATTATAATCCTCTATTCAGAGTGCTGTTTCCACCTTTAGAGCTCTTTCTAATGAGTGTTCAACATGGAGGAGGTCAGTTTCATGAGCTGGGGGTGGGGAACAGAATTGAGAGTGAACGTTGAGGACTCCTGGATTAACTCTTTCTAATGGTTCTGTCCTGCTGGTGGGCTAGAACCTAACCAGTAGGATTCTGTAAAGATGTTGTTCGACTAGTCTAGTGGACAGTTCTCCCAATTTTGGCACAGGGTCCCACAGTTTAAAAAACAGACGTTGTCGTGACACTGGAAAAACTCATGTTGTTCCTCCAAGAATATGACAGAATCATTTTGAATAAAGGATTATCGTAGAACTTAAGATGAAAGGGGATGGCCTAGTAGTTTCATTGATAAACTATTGATCCCGAGACCCAAGTATTGTTCTGGGGATCTGGGTTTGAATTCTGCCATGGCAACTGTAGAACTTGACTTCAATTTTAAAAAAAATCTGGAATTAAGACTCTAATAATCACCATGAACCCATCATCAATTGTCAGGAAAAGCCTGTCTGGTTCACAAAAAAAATCTGGAATTAAGACTCTAATAATCACCATGAACCCATCATCAATTGTCAGGAAAAGCCCGTCTGGTTCACGAATGTCCTTTAGGGAAAGAAATTGTTGCTCTTTCCTAGTCTGGCCTACATGTAATGTGGTTCACTCTCTACGGCCTTCTATGCAATTGGGGATGGACAATAAACACTGGCCTAGCCAGCAATGCCCACATCCAGTGAATGAATAAGGGTAAAGGTTGAAGCTTTATATCTTTATTTTTCAGCTTAATACAAGAAGGACTATAATGTTTAACTTTTAACTGAGTTCCTTATTCCTTTCTATCTTGTTCTTCCGTTTTTACACTGAGGTACTTCTATCTAAAGTGGCCCCTTGTGCGGCGACATTGAAAACTTTTCACTATACTCTTGTGCTTTTGTACTTGATTATGTGAGACAATGAAGTCTAAATCTACCATAGAATCCCTATAGTGTGGAAGCAGGCCATTTGGCCCATCAAGTCCACACCTGTACATTCCTGGACATGACAGGCAATTTACCACGGCCAGGTAAAAACAATGACTGCAGATGCTGGAAACCAAATTCTGGATCAGTGGTGCTGGAAGAGCACAGCAATTCAGGCAGCATCAGGCTCTCTGCCTTTATTCCTGATGAAGGGCTTTTGCCCGAAACGTCGATTTTGCCTGTCCTCGGATGCTGCCTGAATTGCTGTGCTCTTCCAGCACCACTGATCCAGAATTTACCACGGCCAATCCACCTAACCCGCACATCTTTGGACTGTGGGAGGAAACCCAGTCAGACACAGGGAGAGTATCTAAACTCCACACAGACAGTCACTTGAGGCTGAAATTGAACCCAGGTCCCTGATACTGTCAGGCAGCAGTGCTGACTACTGAGCCATGTGCTACCCCTAAAATCTAAATCTAAATCTAAATAAAGGGTTATGAGGTGAACAAAAATTAAAGTTTTGAAGAGGGTAAGAAAGAGTTGTGTTACAACTCCTGACAAGGTTGTAATATGTCTAAAATATTTAGTAGAAGTTTATTTCACTCTATTGAAAATAAACAAATGAAATGATCCCAAGAAATGGTGTGTGGGTTTTTTTCACAAATGCCAAAAATTATTTATAAACCCCGATATTTCTACAAACGTTTTAAGTAAAACAGTTGCATGAAACTATTAAAATGTTACAAACATTCCTTTGGCCTTTTAACTATGTACATGGCTAAGAGTTTATTTTGAGTTCTGTGCCACAGACACAAAAATCACCAGGCAACAGGCAAGCACTTTAAAGGATATAGTTAATAGTTCTCCAGAGCACCAGTTTGAAAGATCCTTTTCTCTATGACTAATTTCACCTGCTTCCACCTGATCAAAACCATCCGGCTCAATTTAAAACATCAAAGAAATTGGTCAGAAAAAGTGTCTGCAACCGATTTCCTTTCACTTTACAGCCTATATAAAGTTACCAGGTGAATATACTTTCACTGAGTTCTGACGTTATGGCTTTTAGATGAAATCATGCAGCAATGTGCTCAGAATTCAGATTTTTTTTTCTTTTTTAAACAAACTCTCAGTCATTTAAATAACCATCTGTTTTTAAATTGCTGTCGGGCAGTTTGTCTGCACTGGTCAGTGTAAAACAAATCAGTTGATTCAAATGCCTGATCTTCCTGACCCCATTCAATTTTTCTGACATTTATGGCTTTGTGTTGGTCTGTTTCCAAATAGCTTCTATAGCCATTCATTGTAAATCCTCATCAGCCCAATCCTGACACTACACCAGATAAATCTGTCAGAATCTTACAGATCCACCTGGAACAAAAGATGTGGCTCTCGGGAGCTTTATTAACCGAATCAAAGGCCACTAGCTTTTGACACCACATGATCCCTAAATTGAATGAAAGAAAACAGAAACAAGTCTGCAGACCCCTCTGAGGTGAAAACTCAGCAAAGGAACACTGATCGTATTTAATATCATTCTTTCTTGGATCTTCAAAATTGTGGAATCTTGTTTACCTTCTTCAGACTTGCCTTATATAATCTGCAGGAATTTCACTTCAATAATGTAAAGTACATAGATTATTTGCAAAAATGTAATTAATTTCACCATCAAATATTCCACAATAGATAAACAACATGTTCTGTATTTAATTCTGTCTTCTGTGTAAACACACAAACAGAGCAATGTGGAGTGCACTGGAATGTAGTTTACATTGGGGAAGTTTCTGTAAAATGTAATCTATCTGTGAAGGATGATCATTTCTCACCATCGGTTCAACAACAGTTATGTAGCATCTTTAACATTATGAAATGGCCCAACGTGCTTTGCAGGAGCCTGATCAACATTTGCAGCAAGCTACTGAAGGAAATAATTGCACGGAAGCTGAACATTTTGGCTAAAGCGACAGGAACATCTTAAAAGAGGAAAGAGTTAGAGATCAAATTCCAGAACTTTGGTCCTGACTGTTGAAGATGGAGCAAGTAAAATTGGAGTTACTCGAGAGGTCAGGTTTAGATGAGTGCTGATATCTTGAAGGATCGGGAGCTGGAGGAAATTACAGACATAGGGAGGGCTGAAGGATTTGAAAAGGATGAGAATTTTAAAATCGAGACAATGTTTATCTGGGAACATTTGTCAGATGGTGATCCTAAGATGTGATGCCTCAACTGCAAACATAAGTCAGAATGCGCTACTGTAACCATCATGTGACCTCTATTATTTGTGAGACAGTTTGATAATGGTCTTTAATACTCTTCCAATATTAATAAAAGTTAAAACTTGTTATAAAATGGTTGAATTGAAAATAATTCCAGTTGTGAACATTAGATGATTTGTATGTCAAATAGTGGATGCCAGGAGCAGTTGGAAAGAACTAATTTAATTCAATCAAATGGATATGTCTATTGTCTAAGAGGAGCAGCCAGTAGACCACCTGCATGGAAAACAATAGCAGGGCCACCCACTTTCACCTCCCATAATACCTTCCTCCCTGTTATTCCAGGAGGAAAGTGGCTTCCAGTTAAGTAGAAAGAGACAAGACAGTTAGTGGTATGTCTGATATTCAGCTCCTCACTGTAATGTGGAGAGCTGACTGACCATGTCTAAGCACAATCTGGTATTACGCCTGCCCTTGACTTGCTGTATTGAGGCTGTCTAGCAAACATTATCTCCCTATTTCTGACTGAGGCCTGTTGACAGCCATAACAAGCTTCACAACCTAGTGTCTGTACTAAATGATATGACAATACAGCAGCACTCTGAGCCTGATATGTCTGGCTGGGGGGGCAAGGTGCAAAAACGCAGGTCAAGACAGCATCTAGGTACATTCAAAGTGAGTGAGCAGTTACGAGAGCAAGTAAACAGCCTAGAGATGCAGACTGGTCTAGTCCATGAGCTGGACGTGGGCCTCTGGGTGCAAAGTATCCTTACTGCAACATTACAATGTTAGTTGTGCCCTGAGGTGCAGCATTGAAGTGAATTGGAGATATACCATGTGGGTTGTTAGAGGCTGGCACTTCTTGGATGCCAATGTCAGTGGATATGTGGAGTTGGATCCATGGAGCATGGCCTGAGATGTTGGTACCTGGTGCCCAACATAAAGGGACTCAAGAGGATGCGTCAACTGGAATTGGGAGGTATTCATTGTAGCTACACATTGTGAGCTCTCAGCATCCAGTTTCTTCTGCCATTTGCCACAGTTGGAAGCTACATGTTAATGGAGCATGATCTGCAGTTCAAAAGGTCATGAACAAGCAATAATCCCCCGCGATAGGCAACTGACTACTGCCCAGTGAGAATCTCACCTTGACACCTGGAACTTGTTAGAAGAGTTATGCCTGACATCCTGTCCTACTGTGGAGTGAGGAGATGAATGCCAGCTATTCCAGCAGTTATCTTGCACCTTTAGGCTCTTTGTGGGCCTTTTTCTCTGGCAATGAGACAAAAGGAGGTAAGTGAGATGAAAGTTGCTGGCAGTGCTGGTGACATTTGTTGAGACATTCCCAGTGAGTGGACAGGAAGAGTAGAGGGCATGAAGGGTTGTAGTCTTGGGGTGAGAGCCATTGACAAGAGATGCTTGCAATGGTGAGAATAGTAGACTATGAGTCTTGTTGGGAGGAGGGTGGAGTGGTAAAGTTAAACTAGGAGAAAGTGAGGACTGCAGATGCTGGAGATCAGAGCTGAAAATGTGTTGCTGGAAACACATTCCTGAAGAAGGGCTCATGCCCGAAACATCGATTCTCCTGCTCCTTGGATGCTGCCTGACCTGGTAAAGTTAAACACAGAACAACGTTAATCGTCTTCACTACTGGGCTTTTCTCTGCACAGTGGATATTGCACTGACCCAAGCAACAACTTCAAACCTGCTGAGGAAGGATCACTCAACCTGAAAAGATAACTTTGATTTCTCTCTGCAGATCCGCCAAACCTGCTGACCTTTTTCCAGCAATCTCTGCTTTCATTTCTGATCTACAGTGTCCACAGTTCTTTTGGTATTTATTTTGCAACTTCAAACCAGGCTGGCACAGTCTGGTGCCCTGGTATCCTCTGGTGGTCTTGGCTTTGGAGCTCAGCTTTTCTCTCCAACCCCTGTCCAGCAGGAACTCCAGGTCACTCTACTTGAACCAGGGTGCCGATTGCCACTGTCATCCATCTCCTTCACTCACTTCGTCTATGAAAGGCAATTCTGAATCACAGCTTTCGAAGTGATATACATTGGGGGTGTCAATATGGTTTCAGTGGCATAAACGCTAGAAGGTTCCAACACCAGTGAGCATTTCCATTACTATGTGAGCACAAGATAGCTAACTTTACACCATAAACATGCCATAAACATGCGCAAGAAAGCTCATAAAAGCTCAAGCCCTCCATTAACTTATCCAAAATTGACACCTCGCCAAACTTTGGAAAACTACTGCCCTCTATCCCTAGCCAAACTTTGGAAAACTACTGCCTAAAGTATGGTCACCCATAGCTGGTGTACCCACATTTCTAACTCTGACCATTTGAAATAAAACAAAGGATACATTTGAATCAAAACCATCCTAGCTTTTTCTCCCAACTTCTCAACCAGGTGTTTCCATTTATCTTATATTTAAAAATTTCAATTGCCAGACTAAATATAAATTTTAAATATGTGGACTCTAAAATTAACTGTTTCTTAACTTTCCCTGGTGCTTGTAGCTAGAAGGTAGCTGCTGGCTGGCTTTAAAGGTGTTGAGAGCTGCTCAATATCTACCCTACAGGCGCGTGCTGGCACACGCGCGCACACACACACACATAGACAGTATAAATGGCTGTATGAAGACAACCTGTTACAAAGGCAATTTAGGGTCAATCTCACACTTCTACATGCATGTATTTTAAGCAGGACTTCAACAATATATAGTCGAAAATGATTTGATAGTTCCTTAGTGTGAATGGTAAGCCTGGCAATTTGGCAATCCAACATAAAGCATCAGTACTGAATGCTTGAGCTCGATGAGATCAGATAGAAAATCGATGCAACAACCAGTTTAGATCAATAGTTGGGGTGAGACAAGATTGCACATTGAAATTTCCTACTGGAAGAAGCAAAAAATCTTGCAGTGAAAGATGATGTTGCAGGAATCTGTTTATGTGCCTATTAAACAATTACAGATTTGCTGATGACTGTGCCATGACAACAACAGCCAAAACAGATTTGCAAAGGCAAACTAAGGTGTTTATGGAGAGTAGAAGTATGGACTACAGGTGAACACAAAGAAGATCAGCATCCTGTCACTTGGGAAGCTGTAATTGCAGGGATACAGTTAATGGGCTTCAAAGTGTTTACATCTTTGTGAGTAAATGCTGCAGAATGCATGTTGTGAAAAATATAAGAGTTTATGGTTATCCTGATATCATGAAATGGATCTGAATGTTGGCAAATGATCTATGGGAACACTGTGGCTTACTGATAATGTCACTTGACCAGCATTCAAGAACTCCAAGACATGGGTTTGAAACCTACTATGGCAGAATTTTGAATGCAGCAAAAATCTGGAATAAACCGTTGGCTTAAAGGGAACAATGGAATCATTACCAATTGTTATAAAAGTAGACGTAGTTCATTGCTTCAAGAAGAGAAATCTGCCATCCTTTCTTGGTCTAGCCTACATGTGACTCCAGATCTAATGTGGTTAATTCATAACTGCTCTCTGGTCAGTGACACACACGTCCAATGAATGAATAACAAAAAAAAGATCAGCAAAAAGATGCTCAAAACAGAGAGGAATTGATTTCGATCAATAAATGAATGAATATCCAGGATGAAAAGAGTCACAAATGATAAATGCAGAATTGCAATATAACTACAAATTGAGGGGTGATAGACTTAAGACAGATGTCAGAGGCAAGTTCTTTACGCAGAGAGTGGTAAGGGCATGGAATGCCCTACCTGCTAATGTAGTCAACTCAGCCACATTAGGGAGATTCAAACAATCCTTAGATAAGCACTTGAATGATTTTGGGATAGTGTGGGGGGATGAGCTGAGAATAGTTCACAGGTCGGCGCAACATCGAGGGCTGAAGGGCCTGTTCTGCACTGTATCATTCTACGTTCTATGTTCTATGTTCTAAGAATATGGCTCTGATGCATAATAACATTTTTGAGAAGATCCAGGAATGGTCATAGACTTTTTACAGTACCATTTTGCCTATCATGTCAGCACCAGCTTTTTGAGTCTTTTGAAATTGTGCCACACTCCTGCCTTTTCCTCATAACTCAAATGCATATTGTTTCTATTTAAATAAACATCCAAATGCCCTCTAGAATGACTCAATTGAACTTGCCTTCTCCACATTTCCAGGCAGTGCATTCCAGACCCAGACCACTTGCTGTGTGAACATGTTTTTCTCATCTCGTTTTGTTTCTTTTGCAAAACACTTTAAAACTGTGCCCTCTGGTTTGCAATCCTTTTCTGTGTGGGAACAGATTTTTCCTACCTACTCTCTGCAGACCCCACATGATTTTTAAAACTGATAGCAAATCTCCCCTTAAACTTCTCTTCTTAATTATCCTCATAACTGAAATTTCTCAACCCTTGAATCATTGTGGGTAAATGCCTTCTGCATTCTTTCCAATGCTTTCACATCTTTCCTGAAATGACACTTGGAACTGTGCACAATGCTGAGGTCGAACCAATGCACTGTATATGTTCATCACCTCCCTGCTCTTGTATTTTATGCCACCATTAATGAAACATGTAAAATTGTATACTTTGTTTAACTGTTCTCTCTATTTGTCTTGCCAACTTTAATGCAGCTCACATTTCCACCCAAGTGTCTTTGCTTCTGCACACCCTTTAGAATATTATCCTTCATATTATATTGTCTCTCCATGTTCCTTAAACCAAAGAGTATTACCTCACACTTCTCTACCCACTCCACCAATTTATTGATATCTTTTGGGATGTTCTGCATTTCTCATAGTTTAATATTCTTCCTACTTTTGTATTGTCCGTAAATTTTGAAATTGTCCATTTCACACCAATACCTCGATCATTAATATTGTCAGGATAACAAACTCCCCTAAGCCAACGTTCTGAGCATTATCAGAAACTATCCTCCAGACTGAGCAATAACCGTTAACCATTACAGTCTGCTTTCTATGATTCAGCCAACTTTGTTTTCAGATTGCCACTGAAGCAATTCCGTGTCCTATCAATTTTCTCACAAATCAGAAATATGGCATTGGACCAAACACTGTTTGAAAATTCATATACATCACATCAACAGCCTTTTCTTCATCAAAGCCTTTTTTAAACCCTTGAAAAAGTCCACCACGTTTATTAGACATGATTTACCCTTAATGTTAGCATTTTGTAATCATCCCATATTTTCTCTTGTGAGTATTAATTTTATCCCAAATAAATGTTATTAACAGTTTCACCACTATTTACGTTGTACTCACTGGTGTGGAATTGCTGAATCATGGAGTCATAGAGTCATAGAGATGTACAGCACGGAAACAGACCCTTCAGTCCTACTCATCCATGCTGACTGGATATCCTATCCTAATCTAGTCCCATTTGTCAGCACCTGGCCCAAATCCCTCTAAACGTATATCCATATACCCATTCAGATGCCTTTTAAATGTTGCAATTGTACCAGCCTCTACCACTTCCTCTGGCAGCTCATTCCATTTACGTACCACCCTCTGGTGAAAACGTTGCCCTGCAGGTCTCTTTTATATCTTTCCCCTCTCACCTAAACCCACGCTCTCTACTTCTGGACTCTCCCACTCCAGGGAAAAGACTTCGTCTACTTACCCTATCCATGCCCTTCATGATTTTATAAACCTCTATAAGGTCACCTCACAGCCTCTAATGCTCTAGTGAATACAGACCCAGCCTATTCAACCTCTCCCTATAGTTCAAATCCTCCCTATAGCTCAAATCCTCCCTATAGCAGCATCCTTGTAAATCTTTTCTGAACCCTTTCAAGTTTCACAACATCTTTCTAATAGGAAGGAGACCAGAATTGCATGCAATACTCCAAAAGAGGCCTAACCAATGTCCTGTACAGCTGCAACATGACCTCCCAACTCCCATTCTCAATACTCTTGACCAATAAAGGAAAGCAGCAAATGCCTTCTTCACTATCCTATCTACCTGCAACTCTACTTTCAAGGAGCTATGAATCACACTCCCCAGGACCTTACCATTAAGTGTAGAAGTCCTGTTAAAAATTGCTTTCCCAAAATGCTATAACGCATATTTATCTAAATTAAACTCCATCTGCCACTCCTCAGCTTATTGGCCCATCTGATCAAGATCCTGTTGTAATTTGAGATCACCTTCTTCACTGTCCACTACACCTCCAAGTTTGGTGTCATCTGCGAGCTTATTAACTATACCTCCTTTGATCACATCCAAATCATTTATATAAAGACAAAAAGTAGTGGACCCAGCACTAATCAATCTTTACAACCTTTCTTTTGAACAATTTTCAACAGTTTGCAATTCTCTAGTTCTCTGACACCACCTCTGAATCTCAGGAAGATTGTACAACTTCCATCCTCACTTACTTCAATATGCTTCAATGCGTCTCATCCAGTCCCAGTACCTGATCAAATTTAAATACCAAGAACTTATTCAATTCCTCCTCATGTTAATAGTGACTGAGTTTCCTCTTCTGTCACCATGGCCTGGGCAGGGCAGCATGTACCTTGTGGGAAAAGACAGATGCAAATGTATGATTTAATAGCTCAGCTATGCTTCTTGCCTCCGTGTGCAAATCCCCTCTTTTGCACCTAATCAGCACTACTTCTCCATTTACTACCCTTCAACTATTGGAAGACTTTGGGATTTTGTTTTATGTAGCTGCTAGTCTTTTTTCATAGTCCCTCTTTGCTTCTGTTATTTATTACCTGACACCATCATAAACATACATTTTCTTCTTTAACTTAATCTCTCGTTCTGGATTTAGTTGGTCCACCTTTCCCTTTTGAAGGAGTATGCCTTGATTGTGGCCAGACCACCTCCTACTTGAAGGTAACCCATTGTTGAACTCCTGTTTCTTCCAACAACCTTTGGTTCCAATCTATGCAGCCCAGCTCTGTTTTTATTGGTTTAGACAAATGTCGACTTTCAACATCGTCCTAAAACTTATGATACAATGACCACTGTCTCCGAATTGTTTCCCCATTGTCATGTGATCTTCTTTGCCATCTCAATCCAAAGAATCAAGTCTAGCAGTAGCTGGAAGGAATGCTTTGATCTTATTTCAAAAATAGAACAGTGAGAATACCTTTCATAACTACACAAGTGATATATCTGAGGAAGGCCATGGAAGTACTAAATGATGGGAGTGATTTTTTTGGAGACAAAAATACATTGAATATAGCAGTTAGGCTAGTTATGAATTTAAAACCTTTAAATGTATAAATCCAAGCTCATTATCACTACCGAATTTGATATGTGAGAATTTATTTACCTAAATGACTACAGCATTCATAAAAGGGTGGATTATGATTGCACAAATAGAAATAAATAGGTATGATACAATCTCTATTATTAAGATGTGATTACACAGTGACCTGAATATTCAAGAGTATTTGACATTCTGTAAGGACAGGAAGAAAGGAAAAGTGGGTAGAATTGCTCTGATAATAATAACAATCAACACAGACAAAATCTTCCTTGGTCTTGAAAGATGTAGGTCACAGTGAGAAATTCTGAAAAAGCAGGTGAGATGCCCAGTGAGGATCTACCTGCTGTCAAGATCAAACAAGTCTCATATTGCAAACAATTGTTGCACAGTACGATGAGATTCTCACTAGTGAGGCTATTTGCATGGAATATCACTCAATATCACTCTCAATAAATGCAGTTTCCCATTCTCCCAGGTAGAATACAGGCACTGGGAGTTCCTGACAAAGTCAGAGCGGTTACCTGGTGCCTCCAGCACTGTCATCTTGGACTCCCAGCATCAACATCTCTGGAACATTCCGGGGCAGGTTTGGCACATGCCAGCCTCACAGCATCATCATGACACATCTCTAATCCACTTACAGGTACATTTCTGCATTTGAGTGCCGCACTTTGGAGTATCCTGGCACCTTTCATTGTAATGCTGCTGGCAGAACAATATGTACACAGGGTCTGGAACCCAGCTCATGGTTTCAATTAGAGTGCTATGCCGGGCTGCTCACTCACTCGCTTTTGCTCATTCATAGTGGGGCCATTTTGATGTTCACAGAATTTCTGCCCTGCCTTGCCTTGCTTTTTGGCACTTATCCCCCTTAGCACTAGAAGAAAGAACATAACAGCACTGGAACAGGCCTTTGCCCCTCCAAGCCTTTGCCCGATCCAGATCCTCTATCTAAATCTGCTGTCTATTTTTTAAGGATCTGTATCCCTTTGCTCTTTACCCATTCATGTATCTGTCTAGATACATCTTAAATGATGCTATCGTTCCCGCCCCTACCACCTCCGCTGGCAATACATTCCAGGCACCTACCACCCTCTGCTTAAGGAACTTTCCACGCACATCTCGCCTAAGCATTTCCCCTCTCACTTTGAACTTGTGATGCCTAGTAATTTTCTCCTCCACCCTGTCTGCACCTCTCATGTATAAATCCAGACACATTATCACTACTGAGTTTGAAATGTGAGAATTTATTTACCAAAATGCCTACAGCATTCATGCAGTGCTACCTTAAAGTCTTGCCTCGCCATTTAGTATAGACACAACAGCAGGCAGATGGCCATGATTATCAGCAAGCATAGGCATTGGTCAAGGGTGTGGAATGGGATAGAGGGGAGGATCTGGAGTCTGTCACCACCACCTAAAAGAGTAAAGTAGAGGTGTACCTTATGCTTCTGAAATAGTGCAAAAGAGAGCAGGGACAGCAGCTTCTCAAACAATGTGTAAGAATGGAAACATCAGCTTCATAAAGAGAAGAGAAGAGCAGACCTGTATGAGAAGGGCAGCAGCAGGAGATAAAGCCTAGTGCCAGAGATTACCGCCAAACTGTCAAAACCAAAATGTGATATTACAGGAAAACAGCTAGATGGATATTTTGAGTGTCTCTCAATCAAACAATTGGTTTAAATCAGGAGACGTTATTACAGCTCAAGAGTACAGTTAAGAAATTCACTTTTAAAATATTTAATACTTGGATTAATTACTTAAATAGAATGGTGATAGCAAAGCAGGAGATGTGTGGCAGCTGTAATTCATGGAAGCTGTTGACACTGCTGATACATGGTGATCACATTCAAATTCAGCTTAAGGGAGAGAAACTAAAATCTCAAACCAGTGTCCTCAACTTAAATGCAGAGAACTTTGTGGAAGAGCTATGTGGAAAGAATTGACTAAAGCAGGCTTGGAAAGGGAAGGGCAGTGGATGAGCAGTGGCAGACATTTAAGTTGATATTTCATGATGCTCAGCAAAATTTTATTCTGGTTTAAAAGGAAGGAGATAACTCATGGTTAACAAAGGCAGTCATAGCATCATTGAGTCATACAGCATAGAAACAGACCCTCTTATCTAACTCATCCATGCCAACCAAACATCCCAATCTGACTTAGTCTCATTTGCCACCATTTGGCCCATATTCCTAGTTAAATATCCATTGGGATGCCTTTTAAATGTAACTGTACCGGCCTCCACTACTCCCCTCCTTTAGCCTCCTCAGAACCCTCCCAAAACCCCACCCCTGAGCCTTGCCACATGTTCACTATTGCCCTCCCTGACCTTGAACTCTCAGGCTGAACGGCCCATCCTGAGTAAAGGGCTCACATTTATACCCCTCTGCGCCCACCTCAATGAATTCTGTACCCGCCACGGAGTGGAGCTCTTTTTCTGCCACCTCCACCTCCATGCCTTCTTCTTCGATAAAAACTCGTGCAGCGCTCCACACTCTCCACACCAATCCCCAGTTCACCATCAAACCCGCTGACAAAGCCGGGGTGATGGTAGTCTGGAGAACGGACCTCTATGTCGCAGAGGCCGAACACTAACTCTCCGACATCACGGCGAGGTTCGGTGGCTCAGTGGTTAGCACTGCTGCCTCACAGCGCCAGGGACCCGGGTTCGATTCCCACCTCAGGCGACTGTTTGTGTGAAGTTTGCACATTCTGCCCGTGTTTGTGTGGGTTTCCTCCCGGTGCTCCCGTTTCCTCCCACATTCCAAAGATGTGCCAGTCAAGTATATTGCCCATGCTAAATTGCCCAAAGCGATTTGTGCATTAGTCAGGGGTAAATATAGGGGAAATGAGTCCTGGTGAGTTAGTCTTCGGAGGGTCGGTGTGGACTTGTTGGGCCAAAGGGTCTGTTTCCATACTGTAGGGAATCTAATCTAATCTAATCACATTCTACCTACCTCCCCCTTGACCATGACCCCACTGTGACCCATCAGGCCAAAGTCACACGCACTGTCTGTGCCCTCATTGACTTTGGTGATGTCCCCTCCACTGCCTCCAATCTCATAGTCCCCCAACCCTGTGCACTGCCCAATTCTATCTGCTCCCCAAGATCCATAAGCCCAACTACCCCAGCCAACCCATTGTCGCTGCTTGCTTCTGCCCCACTGAACTCATCTTGTCCTACCTTGACTCCATCCTCTCCCCCTTAGTTCAGGCATTTCGCAGTTACATCCGCAACATCAAACCCCCCCCTTCATCTCTTCAGCAACGTCCAGTTCCCCGGCCCCGAGCGCTTCCCTTCCCTATGGGTATGCAGTCATTATACAAGTCCATACCCCACAAGGATGGCTTTCACACCCTCAGCTTCTTCCTCTCCAAAAGACCATCCAGTCCCCTTCCACCAATACCTTCCTCCACCTTGCCAAACTAGTTCCCACCCTTAATAACTTTTCCTTTAACTCCTTTCTTTTCCTCCAAATCCAGGGGGTGGTCATTGGTACTCGTATGGGCCCTAGTTATGCCTGCCTCTTTGTTGGCTATGTTGAACAGTCTCTCTTCAGTACCTACACAGGCAGTGTGTCTCAACTCTTCCACTGTTACATCGATGACTGCATCAGTGCACCATCTTGCACTCAGACTGAACTGGAGTAGTTCATCAACTTTGAGCACAATTTCCACCACCCCTCTGAAATTCACTTGGCCAATCTCGGTCACCTCCCTCCCCTTTCTTGACCTCTCCGTTTCCAACTCTGGTGACGTTTGCTATAAATCTACAGACTCTCAAAATTACCTGGACCAAACCTCCTCCCACCCAACATCTTGCAAGAACCCCATCACATTCTCTCAATTCCTCCACCTCCACTGAATCTGCTCAGATGAGCAGACATCCAAGATGTTCACCTATTGTAAACAACGTTCTTTCCCCCGCTCTTCCATCTTGACAGTGTATCACCACACCACCTCCATTCCCCATTCCACTGTTCTAACACCTGCCCTGAACGCAATAAAGACTGGGTCTTTCTTGCCCTCACCTACCATCCCACCAGTCTCCACTTCCAACGCATCAACCTTAAAAACTTTCACCAACTCCAACTAGGCCCCACCACCAAGAACATCTTCCCTTCCCCACCCCCTCTTCACCTTCCGCAAGGAATGTTTTCTTTGCCAATCCTTGGATTGTGCCACTCTCCCCATCAACCCCCGCCAAACCCCCAGATACCTTCCCTTGCAACCGGAAAAGATGCAAAACCTGTTGGCACACCACACATCTCATCTCCATCCAGGGCCCCAAAAAGTCCTTCTAGGTGAGACAGAGGTTTACCTGCCTCTCTTCCAACCTAGTTTACTGAATCAGGTGCTCCTAATGTGGTCTTCTCTACACTGGGGAGACCAAATAAACGTAGGGAATAGTTTGCCGAGTATTTCAGCTGGGCCCGTAGGGGCAAACCAGACGTCCCAGTCACTGCCTATTTCAATTCCCCTTCCCACTCCCTTTCCAACATGACCATCTTTGGCCTCCTCCATTGCCACAATGAATCAAACCGCAAATTGGAGCAACAACACCTCATCTTCCGCTTGGGTAGCCTACAGCCTGGAGGATTCAACATTGCGTTCTCCAATTTCAAAAGCCTCCTTTTCTATCCCCTGACTCCGTTTCCAGCCCCTCCCCCTCCCTTCCATTCCCCTCATCGACGCTTCCTTCCAGCTACCAACTGGATTCATTCCTCCCATTGAGCAAAAAAGGTTGCACTCCCTACCTGTGTTCACCTATCCCCACCTCACCACCCTGCCTCCCCCCCAACCCCCTTTTTCTGCAGGTCCCCTTACCCCTACTCCCAGTGCTGAAGAAGGGTTACACCTGAAATGTTGACTTCTCCACCTCCGGATGCTGCCTAGCTTGCTGTGTTCTTCCAGCCTCCTGCTTGTCTACCTTGGAATCTAGCCTCTGCAGTACTTTTGTTTCCACCACTTCCTCTGGCAGTTCATTCCATACATGCACAATCCTTTGAGTAAAAACATTGCCCCTTAGGACCCCTTTAAATCTTTACCCTCTCACCTTACACCTATGTCCTCTCAAGTTTCCAGTCAATAACTAAGTCATACAAGGCATGAAAGTCAATGATAGGTCAAAGGATTAAGTTTTTTTATGCTGGATTTCTTTGAGAATAACAAGCAGAGTTGATAAAGGTGAATAGGTTCATGTTGAATCCTGAACGAGAGCAGATATCACCTTGTTGAATAGTACAGCAGATTTGAGAGCTGAATGGACTGCTCCAGTTCCTATTTCTTTTGTTGCTCTGCAGCTTCACCCTCTATATCACACCTGCAGCATGTGTCAGCAGTGTACACAGCGAACACACTGCATATGCTTCAACCAAAAGGGTCACTCGTCTTTAGGATCCTCTTCCACAGTGGACGCTGTGTCATTGAAAATCTTCAAGGCTGATGAGCTAGCCACAGTTTTGATTAATTAGCAAGTCAGTTGTTCTGGAGGGCAGAGAGGAAATTGGATTTAAAGCCACAATTTGATCAGCGGTGATCTTATTGACTAGCAAAATAGTCTTGAGGAGCCAAAAGGCCTATCGCTGGTTTCATTTCTTTTGTTCATATGTTTGTTTGTCGAAGTAATGATGGTATAAAGCACAGGCAAACAACTTATAAAATATATTATTATAAATGGATTAAAATGATTCTCATCTTTTATTCTCACCTTCAGTCCCAAAGCAAATTGCAATTTAGTTTTTTCTCTTTATAAACTATGGTGGCATATTTCCCCTTCCCTGTTTATAGACTCTTACTTTGGAAGGGCCACAATGCTAATGCAAAGGTAAATCAAAAGTAAGGCTTGTTTCACACACTCTTTGATACTTAGCAACATAAGCACATTCACAAACACACATCAGGAAAGATAGTACTGAAAGTGATAAAGGCATTATTTAATTAGCAACATATTAAGTATAAAAGAAACCAAGGAGACTTTTGAGTTGGAGTTCAAAAGTCCAAATCTGGATTGACAGTCTGTAATTCCTCTGTGGTCTGTTTGATTTTATAGATAGCACTTGAGCAACTGTATGCCAATCCTTCTCTTTTAAAAATCTCTTCCAAGTTTTTCAGACAAAGTTTTACTGAAATGTAACTTATGCTTCACCAAACTTAGCAAATAAATGTTCATTATTTCCAAAGAGCACCTGTCTGGGTTATTAGCTGCTTCTTACAGGCCAGAGCCTATTTTTTTTATTACAGTCTGGAGTCAGAAGTTTTGAGATTGTCATTGGAATTTGCATGAAGCAGCATTTGACCCCTTATTTGCTCGCTATATCAAAATTGTATGGTTAAAAGGCAGTTAGGTTCAGCTCTATGGGAATCATGTGACCAAGTTTCCTTGGGGTAGAGTGGGGAGAGAGATGAGTTATGGTCAGATAAAGGTTTTCCAAGCAGAAGAAAGTGATTAACGGTCTTTCAAAATAGGTGTAACTTGCAAGGTTTCTTGGAGGTAATCATCTCTGAAGCACTTTAGACACAATGATGCATTCTAGACCCATCAGGAGGTCAGAGAGGAATTGGTGGCCCAGCTGATGTTAATTTCTGTGATGGTTCCAGAGGGATATTGCTATAGTCAGTTGCTAACAGTAGCAATTCCGTTTTGAGTTCCTCCAGGCAAATGTCTTATGCAGGACATCTTCTAACATGGGAATGTTGTTGTACATTAGCAGACACAAATTTGACAGTCCTTGCCAGAAAGTAGATCCAGTTCCAGTTACTAGGAAATCTCAATGACTGAGATTCTTCCTAATGTTGTAGTCTTCCATCTACCATCACAGCCAGTGATACCACACAAGTATGTTTCACCTGGATTGCCATCGAGGATTTATTTTGGATTGCACTTTGTTTGATTCCTCCCTTCCAATCTTACCAGCAATGGGGGCCCAGCCGAGAGATGAGAACTCCGGATGGCATAACTCTTGGGATCAACGGAACGCTCAAGCCTTTCCATCACTGCAAGGTGACAATCCATGGAAAGTGATTGTAGTAGCCATCTTGTTGGGCTATTGGCCCTTAATTCATTCCTGATGAAGGAAACGTTGACTCTCCTGCTCCTTGAATGCTGCCTGACATGCTGCACTGTCCCAGCACCACACTCTTCAACTTTGACTTCTCCAGCAACTGCAGTACTCACTATCTCCTTAATTCATTCTCAACACTGTTTAAAGGGAAGTTGGACATTGTGATTTTAAAACGTTATGCAACCAGCGCTATCATCTTGAAAGTTTAATTTTGTCCTATATGTAACTAAACAGTCTAATGTAAACATACAATTAAATATTCTGTAAAATAAACTAATTATAGACAGTCGTGCAGCTTTACCCTGAATATTTTTAAATATATAATTGAAACAATGCATTGACATTTCATCTAATTGTAACATAAAATATGTATAGGGAGCAGCTGTTTGTAATAACCTCTCCCATTGTTGGTTAGCAAGTGGGACTCCTTTATTAATTTTAATGAATTAAAAGTGAGTTCCTAATGTCTGATTTAACTAATTATTTATTGATATCCTGCAGTGATGGTATATCAGAACCAATGTAGGTAGATGGTTGATTTGCTTAGACTTGTTTTACATTAAGTATCAATTTATGTCGCATTGTAGACAGGTAGCATTGCATCATCCCTAATTTGCAGCATTTCTCAAATATGAGAGATGGATTTTACTCAAGTAAAAAGAAAGCAATAAAATATTATGGCCTGGATCTTCTGAAGAGTTGCGCATTATGTCATTATTGCCATGCTCTAAGATTCTCTGAAACCAACGCTGCTGTTCATTTCTTCCAGGGTCTTCGGATCCTGGCTACTAGAGAAATGTGAAGCTCCCCTGAAGAGCTTCTTTGGAGTGGAAGACAGATCACCCCTCCCTCCACCACCAACTCCTTTTTTTCACAACACTAACTGTCAAGTGGTAAGTTTAAATGTCCAGTCTTTGAATGGTAGTGAATGTTAGTTTGATGCTTGGCATCTTATTTAGGCTGTACAATATCATTGAGACATGACCTATTTTTCTACAATGCGTACATTAAGGGTGGACAGAATAGTTTTGTTAATATTGAGTTTTGGAACCACACCTGTAACAAGATTCTGTAGCATTAGATTGCTAAGGACTTTGTGTTGGAGTCATCAGATATGGTGTAATTTTCAGATGAGAGATGTGTCTCCTGTGATTGAATGATCCATTGTGTTTTAAGTAATCAAGACTCACTGTAGAATGCTTTACGTTAAATGGAACTTTTGTTGTATAATGCTTCTTGAACATTTTTCTAGACTCTGTATCCACTGCTAATTGGATTGCTTGTTCTCAAGTTAGGTTCCCTTTCGATTGAAGTTCAATAACTGATTTATCTGAGATACAAATAATGATTCTGTTGCAAATAAACTCTTGTAAATTTCCATTCATGCAAAGTTTAGACAACACTTTTATCAATTGATTGAACCTGTTACTGTAGAATTCTCTTAACTTGTACGTCGATAAAGTTTCCATGAACTAAATAGGCTTTAGCTGCTAAATGATTACCAGAATTATGAAATACAGACAAGAGAGGCATAGAGATGTACAGCACAGAAATAGACCCTTCGGTCCAACTTGTCCATGCCGACCAGATATTCCAAATCAATCTAGTCCCAACTGCCAGCACCCGGCCCATATCCCTTTAAACCCTTATTCATTTACCCATTCAGATGCCTTTTAAATGTTGCGATTTTACTAGCCTCCACCACTTCCTCTGGCAGCTCATGCCATACATGCACCATCCCCTGTGTGAAGAAGTTGCCCCTTAAGTCTCTTTTATATCTTTCCCCTCTCACCCTAAACCAGTTCTGGACTCCCCCACCCAAGGAAAAGACTTTGCCTATTTATCCTATCCATGCCCCTCATGATTTTATAAACCTTTGTAAGGTCACCCCGCACCTCCGACACTCCAGGGAAAACAACCCCAGCCTATTCAGCCTCTCCCTATAGCTCAAATCCTCCAACCCTGGCAACATCCTTGTAAACCTTTTCTGAACCCTTTCAGGTTTCACATCATCTTTCTGATAGGAAGGAAACCAGAATTGCACGCAATATTCCAACAGTGGCCTAACCAATGTCCTGTACAGCCGCAACATAACCTCCCAACTCCTGTACCCAATACTCTGACTAATAAAGGAAAGCATACCAAACACCTTCTTCACTATCCTACCTACCTGCGACTCCACTTTCAAGGAGCTATGAACCTCCAAGGTCTCTTTGTTCAGCAACACTCCCTAGGATCTTACCGTTAAGTGCTAAGACTTGCTTTCCCAAAACAGAAAGTGTGAAGAAACTTAACAGATTTGGTAGTTCTATGGAGAAAGAACCAAGTGTTAATGTTCTGAGTCTAATATGACTTTTCTTCAGAGCATCATTTTTAAATTTGCTAGTTTTTTGGGTTTTTTGTCTAAGGGATTAAATCAGCTTTGTGTGTCTAGTAATTGAAATCTAGGGTGTTGGTTTGCTCGCTGACCTGTAGGTTTGATATCCAGACATTTCATTACCTGGCTAGGTAACATCATCAGTGGCGATCTCCAAGTGAAGCGAAGCTGTTGTCTCCTGCTTTCTATTTATATATTTCTCCTGGATGGGGTTCCTGGGGTTTGTGGTGATGTCATTTCCTGTTCGTTTTCTGAGGAGTTGATAGATGGCATCTAGATCTATGTGTTTGTTTATGGTGTTGTGATTGGAGTGCCAGACCTCTAGGAATTCTCTGGCATGTCTTTGCTTAGGCTGTCCCAGGATGGATGTGTTGTCCCAGTCGAAATGGTGTTTTTTTTCATCCGTGTGTAGGGCTACGAGGGAGAGAGGGTCGTGTCTTTTTGTGGCTATTTCTTCCTGTTTGTCCTATGTAGTGTTTGTGGCAGTCCTTGCATGGAATTTTATATTTGACGTTGGTTTTGTCCATGGGTTGTACTGGGTCTTTTAGGTTTGTTAGTTTTTGTTTGAGAGTGTTGGTGGGTTTGTGTGCTACTAGGATTCCGAGGGGTCTTAGTAGTCTGGCTGTCATTTCTGAAACTTCTTTGATGCTAAGGTGGTTAGGGTTTCTGGCTGTGTTTGGTCTGCTTGTCGTGGTTTGTTCTTGAGGAATCTGCGCACTGTATTATTTGAGTATCCGTTCTTCTTGAATACATTGTATTCCAAAGTGCATCTGTGCTGCAGTGTGTGGTGGCTCATTGGAATAGTGTTCTGATACAGCTTTGTTTGTGTGTGTTGGGATGGTTGCTGGTGTAGTTAAGTATTTGGTCAGTGTTTGTCGGTTTTCTGTATACGCAGGTTTGTAGTTCTCCATCGTCCTTTCTTTTGACTGTGACGTCCAGGAATGCGAGTTTGTTGAAATCTCTACAATGTTGTTCAATCTGGATTTATCCCCTTTGTTTCTCTGACTCCTTTTACTTTTCCCTGGCAAGTTTGCTTTCCCAGTACTGGCAGTAGAAAGTGTCATTGACTTGCAGTTATCTCTGATAGTTTGTCTGCAGATATTAGTTGTTCAGAGATTGTTCTGTCACAACTGTTCAGTTCTCTTTCTCTTCTGGCTGCTAGCCTGTATTAAAATTGTACCAATGAATGTTTTAACAAAACTATTTAATCTCTTCCTCAGAAGGGTTCAGAAAAGATTTACAAGGATGTTGCCAGGGTTGGAGAATTTGAGCTATAGGGAGAGGCTGAACAGGCTGGGGCTGTTTTCCCTGGAGCATTGGAGGCTGAGGGGTGACCTTATAGAGGTTTACAATATTAGGAGGGGCATGGATAGGGTAAATAGGCAAAGTCTTTTCCCTGGGGTTGGGGAATCCAGAACTAGAGGGCATAGGTTTAGGGTGAGAGGGGAAAGATATAAAAGAAACCTAAGGGGCAACTTTTTCACACAGAGGGTGGTACGAGAATGGAATGAGCTGCCAGAAGAAGTGGTGGAGGCTGGTACAATTGCAACATTTAAGAGACATTTGGATGGGTATATGAGTAGGAAGGGTTTGGAGGGATATGGGCCTGGTGCTGGCAGGTGGGACTAGATTGGGTTGGGATATCTGGTCGACACAGATGGGTTGGGTTGAAGGGTCTGTTTCCATGCTGTACATCTCTATGACAAGTTTAGGTCTGTTACTTGATCTTAGTAATTGCCAAATTTTCATGGTATTGCATTGTTTTTTGTCATGTGGTTTTAAGGCCATACCTGCGACTTCGGGTTCAAGACAGAATGGTCAAGGAGAAGACAAAATCAAGAACTTCCTTCAAGCTTAAGTGAAATCTACTTATTGAATGTAAACACTACATATAAGTATACAGATTTATCTGAGATATGCCAGATTATTGTTGGTAAAATATACATTTTGCTGGGTATTTCATCTTACACATATCAGGACAATTTGCAAGAATATGAATTCAAACAAAAACCAACATTTATTCTGACTGAGAAGAGAGTGTTGATTGGTTGGCAAGTGGATTCTGAATGGTAGAGTCTTCTTGGAGAATGCACCGGGGAGTGCGGATTGGTAGTTAACTGTCAGACTTTGTTTTACTTTTTAAACCAAATAGGTTGATTGTGATTCAATATGGCATTGCCCTGAGAAAAGAACCAATGAACGGCACACCTCTTTTATGAGTTGAAAAGTACATGCAGTATGAATATATCTTTTTGTTTGCAAAAAACAAGGTTTCTGTGTATCAACATATGTAGCTTCCAGTAAATATGATGCATCACACTGCAAGCTTTATTGTCGATCCTAAATTGGCTGTCAATATAATTGCTTACATACTCTGGATTATCCAGCAGATGTTTCACAATCACATTTAATGTTGGACATTGCATTAAGAGTTTTGCAAGTGTGGGCTGGTTGAATCCCTGGTCAATTTCACAACAAGAAATATTGATGAAATATTTGACTGTTTCACTAATTTGAGCTCAGATTGGACTGCATTAAGAAATGTAAGGGAATATTTACACCCAGCTACAGATTCAAATCTAAAAATCAAATCATCTACCTATTGAAAATATGCAAGAGATCAGAGGTTAGGTATCATTCCAAAACATGTTTCTCATGGAATCCAAAAAAAAATGTTTGTGAGCATTGGACCTGACATGGATCCAATGTAAGGAGGAGAAAGGAGAAAGATGCTGGAGATCAGAGTTGAGAGTGTGGTGCTAGAAAAGCACAGCAGGTCAGGCAGCATCTGAGGAGCAGGAGAATCAACGTTTCAGGCATAAGCCCTTCATCAGGGATGAGGCTTGTGGGTTGGGGCTGAGTGATAAATGGGAGGAGGGTGGGTTTGGAGGAAGGTAGCTGAGAAAGCGATAGGTTGATGAAGGTGAGGGAGAAGGTGATAGGTCAGAGGGGGGAGTGATGGATAGGTCCGGAGGGTGGCACCGAGTGGGAGGCTTAGAACTGAGATAATGTGGGGGGAGGGGAACTGAGGAAGCTGTTGAAATCCACATTTATCCAGTGTGGTTGCACGGCCCAAGATGGAATATGAGACGTTCCTCTTCCAGGTGTCAGGTTGTAATGGTTAGATGGTGGAGGAGGCCCAGGACCTGCATGCCCTTGATGGAGAGGGAGAGTTGAAGTGTTCAGCCACGGGGCAATAGGGTTGGTGGGTGCAGGTGTCCCAGAGATATTCCCTGAAATGATCTGCAAGAAGGCGTCCTATCTCCCCAATATAGAGGAGAACACACCGGGTTCAACGGATGCAGTAGATAACATTGATAGAAGTATAGGTGAATTTCTGACAGATGTGGAAGGATCCCTTGGGGCCTTGGACAGAGGTGAAGGAGTGGTGTGGGCGCAAGTTTTGCACTTCCTGCAGTGGCAGGGAAAAGTGCCAGGAGTGACATGTGGGCTGGCGGGGGTGTGTGAACCTGATGAGGGAGTTGCAGAGGGAATAGTCTTTTTGGAATGCTAATAGAGGTGGGGAGGGAAATGTATCTCTGGTGGTGGATCCATTTGGAGGTGGCGGATGTGGCGGAGCATGATGCGTTTTATGCGGAGGTTGGTGGAGTAAAAGGTGGGGACCAGGGGGGTTATTTCCTTGTTGCGTTGGTCGGGGTGGGGTTCAAGGGCAGTGGTGCATGAAGTGGAGGAGATGTGTTGGAGAGCATTGTCAACCACATGGGAAAGGAAGTTGTGATCATTGAGGGAAGAGGCCATCTGGGACTTTCTGAGGTGGAATTAGTCATCCTGGGAACAGATGTGGCAGAGGTGGAGAAATTGGGAATAAGGGATGGCATTTTTATGGAGGTAGGAAGGGAGGAGATGTAGTCAAGGTAGCTGTGGGAGTCGATGGGCTTGAAGTATATGTCTGTGGTTAGTCGGTCGCCAGAGACGGTGATGGAGAGGTTCAGGAAGGGGAGGGATTTTTCCGAGATGATCCAGGTGAACTTGAGGTTGGGGTGGAAAGTGTTGGTAAAGTTGATGAACTGTTCAACCTACTCATGGGAGCACGAGGTGGTGCTGATATAGCCATCGATGTTGCAGAGGAACAGGTGGGCGGTGGTGCCAGTGTAACTGTGGAAGATGGACCTTTCCACATATCCGACAAATCGGCAGACATAGCTGGGTCCCATGCGAGTGCCCATGGCTACCCCATTGGTTTGGAGGAAGTGGAAGGATTGGAAGGAGAAGTTGTTGAGGGTGAGGACCAGTTCAGCCAGGCGGATGAGGATATTAGTGGAAGGGTACTGGTTGGGACGGCATGAGAGGAAGAAATAGAGGGCTTGGAGACCGTTGTTGTGGTGGATTGATGTGTACAGGGATTGGATGTCCATGGTGAGGGTGAAGTGTTGGGGGCCGGGGAAACAAAAATCTTGGAAGAGGTGAAGGGCATGAGTGGTGTCACGAATGTAGGTGGGGAGTTCCTGGACTAAAGGGGACAGGACGGTGTTGAGGTAGGAAGAGATGAGTTCGGTGGGGACAGGCTCAGGCTGAGACAATGGGTTGACCGAGGCAGTCAGGTTTGTGAATCTTAGGATGGAGGTAGAATCGGGCAGTGTGGGGTTCACAGACAATGAGGTTAGAAGCTGTGGATGGGAGATCCCCAGGGGTGATGAGGTTGTGGACGGTCTGGGAGATGATGGTTTGGTGATGGGAGGTGAGGTCATGATCGAGGAGGCAATAGGAAATGCAAAACCTCTGCCCACAGCACTCCCCACACCTCCGTCCAAGGTCCCAAGGGATCCTTCCATGTCCATCAGAAGTTTACTTGTATCTCTACCAATGTCATCTACTGCATCTATTGCAACCAATGTGGTCTCCTCTACACTGGGGAGACAGGACGCCTTCTTGCAGAGAATATCTCTGGGGCACCTGCACTCACCAACCCCTCTGTCCTGTGGCTGATCGCTTCAACTCCCCCTACCACTCCGTCAAGGACATACAGGTCCTAGGCCTTTTCCACTGCCAAACTGTTACCATCCGACGCCTGGAGGAGGAATACCTCATATTCTGCTTTGGGACCCTGCAACCACACGGGATAAATGTGGATTTCAACAGCTTCCGCATTTCCCCTCCCCCCACATTATCCCAGTTTCAAGCCTCCCACTCGGCACCACCCTCCGGACCTGTCCATCACTGCCCCCTCTGATCTATCACCTTCTCCCTCACTTCCATCCACCTATTGCTTTCTCAGCTACCTTACCCCAAGCCCCATCCCGTCCATTTATCTCTCAGCCCCAACCCACAAGCTTAATTCCTGATTAAGAGCTTATGCCTGTAACATCGATTCTCTTGCTCCTCATATGCTGCTTGACCTGTTGTGCTTTTCAAGCACTACAATCTCGACATGGATCCCATGTAACACCATCTCTTTGAGGAGGCACGGGTATTGTTAAAGCTGCTTTATCCTGCACTCAGATTCATAGAAGAAATGGCACAGTCAATTGACTTTCCTTAGTTAAGCACATGCCAGGGTTTCTCTACGACATACTATCAGCAGGAAGAAATGTTTCCCCTTGGTGAAGGTATCAATGACCAGGTGACACCATTTAAGGCAAGGGGCAGGACATTTAGAAGTGATGGGAGTAAAGTTTTTTTTCACTCAGAGGGTGGTAGGAATCAACAACTCACAGTCTGTACGGGTGGTAGAGGCAGAAATCCTCATATCGTTTATGACGTATTTCAAAATTCTGTTTGGTAGCTTCACCAGGTTGACACCTCATTTTTAGTGATGCCTGGTACTGTTCCTGGCATGCCCTCTTGCACTCTCCATTGAACAAGGACTAATCCCCGGCTTGATGGTAATGGTTGATTGGGAGATATGCTGGACCATGAGGTTGCAGGTTGTGTTGGAGTATGATTCTGCTACTGCTCATGACCACAGGATCTCAGGAATACCAAGTCATTAGTTGGTGGATCTGTTCAAAGTCCGTCCCATTTAGCATGGTAATAGTGTCACACAACGTGAAGGAGGGTATTCTCAATGTGAAGACGGAACTTTATCTCTGCAACAATTGTACAGTGGTCACCCTTATCAATACGGTCATAGACAAATGCATTTGCAGCTACCAGTTTGGCAAAGATGATGTCAAGTATCTTTTTCCCTCTTGTTGTTTCCTTCACCATCTATCACAGACCTGGCCTAGCAGCTATGTCCTTTAGGACCTGACCAGCTCCATCAGTAATACTGCCGCTTAGCTACTCCTGGTGGTAGACGTTGAAATTCCCCACCCAGAGGACATTTTACACCCTTGCCACCCTCAGTTGTTACCTCCAAGTGTTGTTAAACATGGAAGAATACTGATTCATCAGCAGAGGAAGTATGGTATATGGTAACCAGCAGGTGTTTGCTTCCCATGTTTAACTGGATGGCATGAGACTTTATGAGATTCCCAGGGAAACTCCTTCTTAATTGTATACCACCTCTGCTGGATGTGTCTGGCTGGTGGGAGAGAACATATCCAGGGACGGTGTTAGTGGAGTCTGGAACATTGTCTGTAAGATTGGCTGTGGGTATGACTATGTCAGGCTGTTGTTTGACTAGTCTGTGAGACAGTGCTCCAAATTATGGCACTAGTGCCCAGATGTTAGTGAGGAGGATTTTTCAGGGTCAACAGAGCTGTTTTTGCCATTGCTGTTTTTGGTGCCTGTGTCAATGCCAGGTGGTTTGTCCAGTTTAATTTCTTTGTTGACACTTTACAACTGAGTGCATTGCTAGGTTATTTCAGAGGGCAGTTGAGAATCAACTGCATTGCTGTAGGTCTGTAGTCACATGTAGACCAGACCAGGTGGAGATGGCAGTGAACTTAATGATTCCTCCTTGGCTGTGTCAGTGCTTAGAACATCAGGCCCTTCCCCTCTTCGTGAAGAAAGCTCCTCCCTCTTCAAAACTGCATCATCTAGTGGAATCATAGGGTAGGCAGTTAGGAATGAAAATCCAGGCCCATCTCCCCCTCTTTAATCCAAGTTCTCCAGGGTTCTGAAGGAAGATCATAGACCTGAATCAGTGGGTCTCTTTCTTACTCCAGAGATACTGCCAGATCTGCAGAATATTTCCAGAAATATTCATCCTAGATTTCCAGTACCTGCAGTATTTGCCTTTTTTCAGTGTGTGAATCAATTGGGAGCTTCTGATTAGTTTGGAATTGCAACTCAGTACTTTGTACAATCATTCACTAATTTATTTGGTGAGATTGATTTGTTTTTTTTAAACTGGGCACCTAAATTGGATGGTCATTTAAAAATAGAATTGGAAACAAGCTTATTAGCAGCATGATGTAATTTGTAAGAAAAGCTCATCAATATTTATATATAATGAAACATGTGCACGTTAGTGACTGAGCAGGCAGTAAGATGGCTTGTAATTAAGGATGAATGGATTAAAAAAACAGCGGAGGGCATCAATTACAAGATTGTTAGTTTTTTTTAAGTTATGACTTTTGTCTGTAATATATTATGAAACTGAAAAGCAATGGAGAGGGTTTTATTTTTATCTTTTAAAGATAGTTTATTGTTTCCAAAATGTGGTTATGAAGCCTTGGGATTGCAGATAACTTTTTTTAAAATTCTCTCTGCAAAAATAAATAAGCGCATTGAAATGTACACTTTTTAATGGATTACTTTTATGAATACCTAAACACATATGTAATAAACCTTTGAGCTTTACATAACTGCATGTTGTCATGCATGAGAACTTTCAGATATCCAGGGTCAAAGGTATGGCCTCATTTTTGAATGATGTAAATCACAGCATTTATTGAAAAGGAGAAAACAATCAGCTTTAACATCGAGATTATTGAAGATGTCATATGACTATAGGAGTTTGTTTCTTCACTCAGGTCAATAACAAAATTCCACCACAAGTTCCCATCTTAGCAAACCTGGCCAAATCATAAATTGATCGAATGCCTTTTGAATGACTTAGCTGGGATATTATTTACTACAAGGCATGTCAATATCTTTCTTAAATTGACAACTTTAACATGGATGGAATCTGTCTTGAATGAGGTTTACTGCATGAGTGCTTCAGTTTATAATCATATCCTCTTTTTGTGTCTGTATTGATTTTTGTAAAATTCCATTCCATCAATTCCTTTCAATACTTGAAACATTTTCTTAATTCTTTTGATAACAGCAAATAAACTTAGCTTACTTAACTTCTATTCGCACTTCAAATTAATTAAGTAAAATGGGGACAGAGGGAAACATTTTTGTTTATATTATTCACTGACAGGTAAAATAAAACCCAATAAAAAGTGCAAATTTTAAAAAGGAACTTCCATTGTACTCAAACTCTGCAATACTTGCTAAGGACACAATTGCACGATCTGCTTGTTTGAATAAATGACTGATAACAAGCTTATGGTGATGAACTGGAAATGTGTTGCTGGAAAAGCGCAGCAGGTCAGGCAGCATCCAGGGAACAGGAGAATCAACGTTTCGGGCATAAGCCCTTCTTCAGGCTTATGCCCGAAACGTTGATTCTCCTGTTCCCTGGATGCTGCCTGACCTGCTGCGCTTTTCCAGCAACACATTTCCAGCTCTGATCTCCAGCATCTGCAGACCTCACTTTCTCCTCTATGGTGATGAACTCCCAGAGAAATGACAAGCTGGTTGAAGTTAACAGATAAGATTCACCGACAAACAGAAGAAGCTTAAAACTAAACAGTGATAACAGTGATGGATTGGCATGTTTTTGGGAAATTGCTTTTAACACCAGACCTTTGTCATTGTTTTTCTCTTTGGGTTTTCTTCCTTTTCAGATTGATGTCCTGCACTGTTGAGCCACTCATGCTTCATGACAGATAAATCAGGTGACCCTTCCTGAGCCTCTGGGCTCAAAACCCCTATAGGGCTTCAGCAGAAAAAAAAAGCAATGTTCACACTCCAGTGCAGGACTAATGAAGAGCTGCTCTGTCAGAAGTGCTCCCTTTCAAATGATTTGTTAAACTGAATCTCCATCTGCCTGTTTTTGGAGGACATAAAAGATCCCATGTGATACTGTTTTGAGGAAAATAAGGGATGTTATTCATGCAGAAAAATCCTTTATTGCCTCAGGTATTCAATATAAAATATGGTGAAAAGTGTGTACCATCATCATGCATTGACAACATTCATAATAACTTCACATAAAATTTTCAAAAAATAACTGAAAGAGAATCCAACATTTCTTTCTTCGCTGCTGCAGCATGCCGTTGCCAGAGTCCCACTCCGGGCTACACCAGCCCACACCATGCCACTGAGAGTGTCCTGCTCCAGGCTACACCATGGATCCACTAGGGGCCCACTCTATGAGGAAGCAAATACCCCACTCCAGGCTTCACAGGCTAACCAACTGACTCCAAAGCCATGCTACCGCCACTCGTGAGCCCAGCGAAGCCATCTCCAGCCGAAGAGCTCTCTTTATCAGGTACATTTGAGAAGAAGGAGGGGCAGAGGGAAGAAGAAAAAGTAACAATATAAGGAGGACAAGCCCAGGCCCAGAAGTCTGTACCCTGCCCATTCCACCACTGCCACCTTAAAAGTGTTCTGCTGAATATTTATCCCTCAATCAATATCACAAAATAGATTATCCAGTCTTTATCATAGTATTTTATACAGAGCTTGATGTCCATGAATTAATTGTTTTGTTAAGTGTAAATTCAAAACTTACATGCTTGCTTGAGTATCAGTAACATTGATCATGAAATTATCTTTGCAGAAGAAAGTTTACCATTCATTTCTGAAGTGACTGCCAGAGGTCTGGAGGACAGCCAGTGTGGTGCTGTTATTCAAAAAGGCTGAGTGACAGGAGATAAGGGTTATGGTGAAGGGGCAATTTTATGACTGGACCATTGAGGTCCCACATGGATCAGTTTTGGAACCCTGCTGTTTATGGTATATATAAATAATTTAGACTTGAATGTAGAAGAGTTGATCAATAATTTTGTGGAATATATGAAAATTGATGAGATGGTAGATAATGAGGAGGATAGCCTTAGATTCTGGGAGGGTTTAGACAGACTGGTCAGATGAGTTAATCAGTAGCAAGTGGAATTCAATACAGACAAATGTGAGGTGATGCACTTGGAAAGGACAAACAAAGTAAAGGAATACTTGATAAAGGTAGGACCCTGGGAAGTTCCAAAGATCAGAGGCACCATGATGACTGGTCCCTTAAGGCAGCAGGACAGGTAGATAAAGTGGTTAAGAAGGCATTTGAGATACTTTCCTTAGTTGAGGCATAGACTTTAAGAGCAGGGAGGTGATGCTGAAAGTGTATAAACCATTGGTTAAATCACAGCCAAAGCATGGTATGCAGTTCTGGAATCCACATTATAAGAGGGATGTGATTGCAACTGAGAGGTTGCAGAGGAGATTTACCCAATGTTGCCTGGGCTGGAGAACTTTGGTTATAAAGAGAGATTGGATAGACTAGGGTTGTTTTCCTTAGAGCTCATGAGACTGTTCATCAGGGACATAGATTCTGCATTTATAGCATTGCTCATAACATTGAAGAAGCAGTTAGATGTGCATTCATGATGCCAAGGCATATAAGGCTATGGGCTAAGTGATGGAAAATGAATTAGAGTAGTTAGCTGTTTGTTTTTGACCAACACAGAAGACCTTCTTCTGTACTCGAGACATCTATGAATCTATGGCACTGTGTTTCTTGCATTATAACAGTGACTACACTTTAAAACTACTTCATTTGATTACAGAGCACTTTGAGATTTCTAGTAGCCATAAAACATATTAACGCAAGTTTGTTTTAGGGAGAAGAGTTTGCAAGTCTGTTGTGGTTGGGGTTCTGATTGCTGTCAGGATTGGCTGTGAAGCACCTCACATTGAAGATGAATAAACATGTGGAGAAAAGAACTCCTTCAAATGTTGAATAATTTATTTTAAAAATAGAAACCTTTGCCATAATTGTGAGCTTGGTTGAAGTATTCCCCCATCCATTAAGTGTAAAAACAAGGAGAAAAGAAAATATTTCTCTACATCTACATCACAACTTGTAAACAGCTTGGCTGAATGCACTTCTTTTCCTCATTCCTACCTTCTGCTTGGGCTTTTGTCCGGTTAAAATGAAATATAACACCACAGGAATGAAAACGTCTTTCTTCACTGGTGAAATGTAGCATTCTGATCAGTTAATAAGTCCTTTTACAGTTCACAAATACTCTGATGATTCCGAAGCAAACACTGAGCTACATTTTTGTGAAAGATGTTTTTCTCTTCTTTATTAATTAGCTCACGTCCACTTTACTAGATACAATGTTGGACTTCCATTTGTTATGTTTTTATGAATGCATGAGTAATTTCGGAGCAATTATTTTCAACATCAGTTAATACCACTTTTGGCATCAATTAAGAACCCTCTCAACAAGGAACTGCTTTTGTTGAAGATCAAATAACTTCTGCAAGGATCTATCAATCATACACAGCTAATTAAGGAGACACGTTGAAATCATTTGTTTTAGTTTATTGTTCTGTTATATATGCCTTAATGAAACCAATTGAACAATTTGATTAACTTTGTTGTACTAATTGCAGGCTTTATAACTGCCTACCTAATCTTAAGTAACCACAGATTGTAAAGGTACAAATATTGGGCAACATGTCACTTGCACTTTATTGGCCGGCTTTTAATGGAAATTTTATTCTTTCTAGTCAATCTAGCACTGTGCATTCAAATCTAAGTACAACAAATTGTATACACCCTGTATAAGCATGTCTTCACCTGGTTCTTGCAGAAGTTCTGTCAAGATAGACAAGGGAATTCAGACTTTGGGAACATGGACCCTATGAATGTAAGAATTCATAGACACTAAAAATAGATTTCAGTATTTGTTCCTTCAACAAACAAATAACAATCTGTCAGATGATTGATTCTATCTTTTTGATCTCATGAAGAAATGTTCTGCACAGATTTTTCTAGTCTAAATGCAAAACTCTAAATGCAATGTTTAAAGGAAGTCTACACAATCAAAAAGACATAACGATCATTTATATGACACTGAAAGAGGAGAGAAATCTTCTGGCACGATGGCACAGTGGTTAGCACGGCTTCCTCACAGCACCGGGGTCCCAGATTCGATTCCAGCCTCGGGTGACTGTCTGCGTGGAGTTTGCACATTCTCCCTGTGTCTGCGTGGGATTCTTCTGGGTGCTCTAGTTTCCTCCCACAATCCAAAGATGTGCAGGTCAGGTGAATTGGCCATGTTAAATTGCCCATAGTGTTAGGTGCATTAGTCAGAGGGAAATGGGTCTGAGTGGGTTACTCTTCGGAGGGTCAGTGTGGACTGGTTGGGCCGAAGGGCCTGTTTCCACACTGTAGGAAATCTAATCTAATCCCAAACCTTGAACAATCCTTCTACCCCAACCTAGAAAATGTATTCAGCAGGTTTGAGGAGTCATCACTGGGTGGTGTAAAATATGTGGAAATGGCAAGAGGAAGAATGAGTCATAATCAGGCTGAACTGTGAGTGTACACAGTTTGCCATCTGCATGGACATGAATGTAATAATCCTGGTGGATAGCTTTTAGATTGCAGTATATGTGGAAGAAGAATATTTTTCATACCTTTTCACACCAGTCCTGTAGTAGAAATCTACTGAAGTCATGCTGAGTGAAACTTTGAGCAAGTTATTGCTATGTTTTAGGCTTCACGTCTACCTGTCACTGGAGATAATTTTACCTTCTATATTTCAGGTTTTTGTTGTGGGTGAAGCTTTACTTTTGCATTATTTAAAGTGCTTCAGTTGCTCTGATATTTATATGATGCAGAGAGGATCAAATATCAAATAATTTTGTTAACTTCCTTGATCTTGTTTATCTGGAGTTTCCTTGACTTTGAAAGGCACAATATTGTAATACTTAGTTTTGGCCTTTAAATCATAAAATTAAGTTTATAATTTGTATAGTCATACACGGTGTGAATTTGCACTTTCAGACCAAAACTAAAGTAAATAAGGTAGTATTTCCCTTCGGTTGGTGACCCATCTTTATTTTCTTTACATTATCAAATGAATTTCCTGAACTTGCCTTGCAAAATATATTTAGGATTCTGGTACATTAAGTGCATGTCCAGTGCCAATATAATAATTAAGTGAGAAGAGGCTGATTTCCTGCTTGACTTTCAAGCTCTTTGATCTCTTTGAGGGGCAACTTTTTCACATGGAGTGTGTGTATATATGGAATGAGCTGCCAGAGGAAATAGTAACCATGATGTGGACGACAGATGAGCTCTCCTAAAGCTTGTGATTTCAAATAAACCTGTCTGACTATAACCTGGTGCCTTGAGACTTCTGAGGCGGGTACAATTACACCATTTAAAAGATTTGGACAGGAACATGGAAAGGAAAGGTTTAGAGGGACATGGGCCAAACATTGCTAAATGTAACTAGTTCACTTTAGGAAACCTGGTCGGCATGGACTTTTTGGGCCAAAGGGCCTGTTTCTGTGATGTATGACTCTGCCTCTGTCATATGCTAATTCTAGACTTTAATTTTACTGATGTCAGTCATGAGATCAGTTATGTGATCATGCCTTACATAAATTCCATTATACCAAGCAAGGGTGTTCTGTGCTCACCTCAAAATAAGTTTCTTGCTGATGGAGCTGATGATTTCACCTCTCTAATCGTGCAATGTTGCTGCAACTTATTTGCAATGTGCTTTACTTCCCAGCTTCGAGGAGCAGTGCTGTCTCAGTAGCCAGCCACAGTAAAGGATCTTCAACGACATTAAAAAAATTCAAATAATTTTTCCACAGCCAGGTTGGTTAATCACCATATTTTGTTCAACATATTGTTGATTCTAAAATACTACATTTACAGGGCAACCTCGATTATTTGAATGACATGGGCGGGGAGTATCTTGTTCGGATAATCGAATGTTCAGATAGTCGAAAGTTCGGATAGTCACATGTTCGGATAACACAGTTTATGCAAGCATCGGGACCTTGAGATTTTGCTCGGATAATCCAAAATCCGGATAATCGCTGTTTGGATAACCGTGGTTGTACTGTACACTTGACTGAATAAATTGTAAGTTTTTTTTAAGGGTTTTCAAACAGCAATATGGAGGGGAACAGTTGAAATTCACACAGAACATAGAACATAGAATGTTACAGCACAGTACTGCAGTACAATCCATATGAAATCTTACTAATTTCATGATTGTGGGTTCTGGGGATTGTCCACAGAGCAGGCTGTGATAGAGTCCCAAATATTACTCTGCAACACCAGGATTTCTATTCTTGGCTTGCACATGACTGAGATCCTGAAACTGTCATCAGCCCGCCATCATCCCCAAACACTCCACCTCACTCACATGGGACTTCACAAAGTCATGAAAGTCACTGCATAAATGCAATTTCTTCCTTCCATCTTCAGAAAAATCCTTGGCTAGAGCTAAATGTCAGATGACAAGTGTTTATCTTTATTTTGCAATTCAAATATAATGTATTTGTATTGTGTGCATTGCCGATGCAAATGTGAACTTCACCCTAATCAATGTTTGTAAGTGGATTCTGAAATGTTCCTTAAGGTACACATTGTGAAAAAACACAAAATAAAAGAAATGACTCAACTGTTATTGAAGTTGAAAACCTTGCATGAATTTTCAGAACGATGTGCATTTATTGAACCTGTCAACCTATCAGACACTTGTTTACTAGAGACGCAAGAATGTCATATTGCTTAACTTTCTCCTCAATCAGTATGTCTTAGTTAAGCTGCAGCAAACACGTAATACATTGAACAAGCTCTCAGTAAAATGCATAATGGGAGATCATTTTATTAATTTGCAATGCAATTATGAGACAAACTATTCAATTAAATTGTCTCACACAGCGAAAACTAATCAACAAGCTAATACCATTTCATTACAGCAAACCTCAATTGTAATGAAATGTACAGAAAGAGATGTTCACATGAGGAATTGTTCTTGTTAGTAGGTTCACTCGTTATTTCTGATTGGTTATCAGCATTCATGATGATGGCTGAAATTTATATTTTTATGTTACCGAGGCTAATCTAACACCATCAGACATTGCATACCCATGAATCACTGTAGAAAATGTGTACACTGGCTCATTGCAAGACACTGACCCAAACTATTAGAACTGAATGATTTTACAGTAACAATAAAATCTCCAGAGCTTTGCTGTCTGAGGCTTGTCAACCAGACATTGGAATTTTTTCTGTATATGCCGAATGGTAAAATATGCATGCCCAAATTGTACTGCTTCCTTTTCTAATTTCCATTATTTCCAGTTCTTTTCTTTTATTCAAAGCATTTTTACATAAGTTATGAAAGCATGTAATTGTAATGAAATGAAAATTAAAGTAATTTTAGTATTTCATGAGCATGTAACCAACACTCAGAGTGTATTCAGGAGGCTGGTGGGAGAGGGAACTGAATTCCATATTTGATTCCAACATTGGGATCCTGACCCAAAATACAAAATCTTTCCCGGTAAAATTGGAAATTATAGAAAATCTCATTCATCATCTTTGCCTTTTTTGCAAATCGTGGTCCATCACTTATTTTCAAAATAATATTCTGGTCAGAAGAAGCTTTCTAAGTGCCTATGTCATTTTCTGGTGATAATCCTAAATCTATGCCCCTTTGCTGATTCAACCAAAAGACCAACTATCGTTATTTATCCTTTCAAAAGCTGACAAATGCTTGCAATTCTTTCATCCTATAAAGAGTACTGGGCTATGAACAGTTTTTTTCCCCCATGTGATGACAGAAGCATTGGTGAAAGTACAATAGATATTCACAAAGATGAAAACTGAGTAAGGCCAACTGAAAAGACTAAACAGATCAGGTTGTCTATTTTGTTATGGGTCTTTCAATTATTTGTACAAGCTCAGACCAAACTTCAAGTATCTTTTAAATTGATTAGAAAATATCTAATCAGAGATGATATTACACACTTTTGGAGCAGATAGCACTTGAACCTGGCTCAGAGGCAGGGACATTACTATTGTGCCACAAAAACCATTCAAACAAGTTCAAAGTTAATTACACTTCCACTAACCACTGTATCTTTACAAGTATTTTCAAAATAATCTATTCAGATGCAGTGTGACACACTACTGAGCAGGTGGAATTTGAACTCAAGTCCTTTGGCCCAGATACAGGTACACTATCACTGCACAACAAGAGCTCTCTGTTTATTTTACAAATTTACTAATCAACCTGTTCAGAGGTGATATGATGGTTGTTTGAAGTGGATGGGACTTGAACATCAATCTCCTAGCTCAGCGGTAGGTATACAAAACCCTAAAGCTTTTATTCAGGAATAAAAGAATGAGGAGAGAAAGATTTGGGCCAATCAAGGATAGCTGTGGAAAGTTGTGTGTGGAGTCCGAGGAGATAAGGGAAGTGCTAAATGAATATTTTTCATCAGCATTCACACAGAAAAAAGACAATGTTGTCGAGAATACTGAAATACAGGCTTCTAGACTAGATGGGATTGACGTTTGCAAGGAGGAGGTGTTAGCAATTCAAGAAAGTGTGAAAATTGATAAGTCCTCTAGGCCAGATGAGATTTATCCTAGGATTCCCTGGGAAAACCTGCCTTTGGTTTTGATCTTTCTATCATCATTGTCTACAGGAATAGTGCCAGAAGACTGGACGATAGCAAATGTTGTCCCCTTGTTCAAGATGGGGAGTAGAGAAAACCCTGGTAATAATAGACACAAAGAGCATAGAACATTACAATGCAGTATAGGCCCTTCAGCCCTCAATGTGTGCCAACACGTGGAATCAATCTGAAGCCCATATATCCTACAGTATTCCATTTTCATCCATATGTTTGTCCAATGACCATTTAAATGCCCTTAAAGTTGGTGAGTCTACTATTGTTGCAGGCAGTGCGTTCCATGCCTCTACTCCTCTCCAAGTAAAGAAACTACCTCTAACATCTGTCCTAAAACTGTCACCTCTCAAATTTAAAGCTATGTCCCCTCCTGCTAACCATCACCATCCAAGGAAAATGGCTCTCACTGTCCACCTTATCTTACCCTGTGATTATCTTATATGTCTTAATTAAGTTACCTCTCAACCTTTTTCTCGCTAACAAAAACAGCCTCAGTTCCCTCAGCCTTTCCTCATGAGACCTTCCTTCCATACCAGGCAACATCCTAGTAAATCTCCTCTGAAATCTTTCCAAAGCTTCCAAATCCTTCCTGTAATGTGGTGACCACAATATTCCAGGTGCGGTCGCACCAGAGTTTTATACAACAGCAGCATGACCTCTTGGCTCCGAAACTCAATCCCTCGACCAATAAAAGCAAACACACCGTATGCCTTCTTTACAACCCTATCAACCTGGGTGGCAACTTTCAGGGATCTATGTACATGGACACTGAGATCTCTCTGCTCATCTACACTGCCAAGAATCTTACCATTAGCCCAGTACTCTTTATTCCTGTTGCCTCATCCAAAGTGAATCACCTCACACTTTTCCACATTAAACTCCATTTGCCACCTCTCAGCCCAGCTCCACAGCTTATCAATTTCACTCTGCAATGCAATATCCTTCAGCACTATCCACAACTCCACCGACCTTAATGTCATCCGTAAATTTACTAACCCATCCTTCTGTGCCCTCATTCAGGTCATTTATAAAAATGACAAACAGCAGTGGAACCTAAACAGATCCTTGCAGTACACCACTAGTAACTGAATTTCAGGATGAATATTTCCCATCAACCACCACCCTCTGTCTTCTTTCAACTAGCCAATTTCCGATCCAAACTACTAAATCACCCTCAATTCCACACTTTCATATTCCATGCAATAGCCTACTGTGGGGAACCTTATCAAACGCCTTACTGAAATCCATATACACCACATCAACCATTTTACCCTCATCCACCAGTTTGGTCACCATCGCAAAGAACTCAATAAGCTTTGTGAGGCATGACCCACTCTTCACAAAACTGTGTTGACTATCCCTAATCAACTTACATTTCTCTCGATGATTATAAATCCTGTCTCTTATAACCTTTTCCAACACTTTATCCACAACCAAAGTAAGGCTCACTGGTCTATTATTACCAGGGTTTTCTCTACTCCCCTTCTTGAACAAGGGGACAACATTTGCTATCGTCCAGTCTTCTGACACTATTCCTGTAGACAATGACGATTGAAAGATCAAAACCAAAGGCAGTGCAATCTCCTCCCTGGATTCCCAGGGAATCCTAGGATAAATCTCATCCGGCCTAGAGGACTTATCAATTTTCACACTTTCCTGAATTGCTAACACCTCCTTGCAAATGTCAATCCCATCTAGTCTAGAAGCCTGTATTTCAGCATTCTCGACAACATTGTCTTTTTTCTGTGTGAATGCTGATGAAAAATATTCATTTAGCACTTCCCTTATCTCCTCAGACTCCACGCACAACTTTCCACTGCTATCCTTGATTGGCCCTAATCTTTCTCTCCTCATTCTTTTATTCCTGAATAAAAGCTTTAGGGTTTTCCTTGATCCTACCTGCCAATGACATCTCATGTCCCCTCCTGCCTCTTCTTAGCTCTCTCTTTAGGTCTTTTCTGGCTAACATGTAACTCTCAAGCCTTCACATCTCATCCTAACATAAGCTTCCTTCTTCCTCTGACAAGAGATTCAACTTCTTTAGTAAACCACGGCTCCCTCGCTCGTCCACTTCGTCCCTGCCTGACATATACATACTTATCAAGGACACGCAGTAGTTGTTCCTTGAATAAGCTCCATATTTCAATTGTGCCCATCCCCTGCAGTTTCCTTCCCCACCTATGCATCCTAAATCTTGCCTAATCCTCAGCAATTGCCTTTCCCCCAGTAATAACTCTTGCTCTGCGATATACACCTATCCCTTTCAATCACTAAAGTAAACATAACCGAATTAACTATCACCAAATGCTCACCTATCTCCAAATCTAACACCTGGCCAGGTTCATTACACAGTACCAAATCCAATGTGGCTTCATCCCTTGTTGGTCTATATACATACTGCATCAGGAAACCCTCCTGCACATATTGGACAAAAAACCTCCCATCTAAAGTACTCAAACTGTAGTATTTCCAGTCAACAGCTGGAAAGTTAAAGTCCCCCAGAACAATTACCCTGTTACTCTCACTCCTATCCAAAGTTATCTTTTCTTCTACATCTCTGGAACTATTTGAAGGTCTATAGAAACCCCCCAACGGGGTGACCTCTCCTTTCCTGTTTCTAACCTCAGCCCAAACAGCAGCCTGTTTATATTTTTTCTTTTCTTCGTCCCTAAACAACCTGTTCATGGATGTTATTACATTCCACTGCAGCAGATGGGACTTGAACCCAGGTTCCCTGGTTCAGAGGAAGCAACACTACCACTGTGCTGCAAAGAGCAGCCTATTTATTTTGGCAATGTTTTCTCTATCTAATTTTACAGTCCTATGATAGAAACAAGTTTCCATTACCATTCATAGAATCATAGGATCCCTACAGTGAGGATAGGGGATGTTTGGTCCATCGAGTCTAAGTTGACTCTCTGGGCAGCATCTACCCAAACTCAGCCCCATAACCCTGCATTTCCCATGGCCAGTCAACCTAACCTGCACATCTTTGGGCTGGGGAAGGAAACTGGAGCTCTCAGAGGAAACCTACAGAGACGGGGGACGATGTGTAAACTCCGCACAGCCAGTCACTTAATAGTGAGAATTGAAGCTTGGTCCCTGACACTAAGGCAACATGCTAACCACCAAGCCACTGTGCCACCCTCCTGCCCTGTTTATTTTGCAATGTTGAAGTGGATAGTGAAAACACCTGAGCAGTAGAGAAGCCAATTCTGGAACTACTGGTAGAGTAAGCACATCAATTGTTATCGCTATAAAGAGTTAAAAGCTCGCAATTCTGGGAACGAGTTATAGAGCTCCATTAGTGATAGAAATTATTAATCAAGAATATATTCTTTATTATTCCAGAATAAAGAAAAGTTAGCAAATAAACTAAAGTTAATTTATACTTCCACCCTGAAACAGGTTGAATATGTCACAAGACCATAGTGTAGGACTTCCCAAAATGTGGTTGCAATTGAAATGACTACCATAGAGCTATAACTGAATGCTAACACCTGCGACTACCATTTTAAATCACAGAAGACTTTAATAGTGGAATAGAAGCTAAGTTCTATGGATTCTGGAAATCTGTAACAAACATTGAGAGTTCTGAAGAAGAATCTCGTTTGACTCAAAATGCTGTGTTTCTCTCTCAATTTATGTTCCAAATCTGCTGAGTTTCCCCAGCATTTTCTATGTTTGTTTTTGACTTTGACAGTGGGCATGGTCTAATTGCCTGATCCTATAGTCCTGAATCAGATTCTGAAAGAAGATATTGGAAAGTTTTTTTTTTCTTTAACCCCTGTGGACCCTTCTTTAACAGCTCTCTACTTCTTCACTCTCACTGGTCACTCTTCATGCTATTTTCTACCTAACTCCCAAAGGCATGACTCCCTCTTGTTCCCACTGGTTTGGCCCCATGTCACACTCTGGTACTCTCACAGGTCTGCTGCATTGGCAACTTTGGAGCACCAAAGTTGGGTTAAATGGACAAACATTTGGGGAAAACAAGTTGGAGCATTCATTAGCAGATTATTTTGTTCAATTTATTGGCATGTTCTACTAACAGAAGAAGGCAGGTCAGTTTTGGGACAGGCAGAGCGAGCTGTAGGCTCAATTTGATAAGAATGTAATTCAGTCATTTGAAGGAGCCAAAAGAAAATCATAGGCATTTCAAAAAGCCAGAATTTAAACTTAATGAGATCAAAAGAAGCATTGTTGGACTTAAAATGTTAACTCTGTTTCTCTCTCCACAGATTCTGTCAGAACTGCTGAGTTTTTTTCCAACATTTAACATTTTTATTATACTAAGTTAATTATTTACTATATGGAATGCAGGTGGGACATTGACTCAGGTTGTAAGAGAAAAGCAGTTGAAAGATATTCTCTAGCTTCAGGCTGGTGAAAGTAATACTTTGTAGTCCTCACAGAGCATAGTGGCAGAAAGCGGTCAACAGAGTTGGTGTGGGAAGCTGTGACAATAAAAGTTAAAATGGAGTTTATAGCATAAGGCTTCATAATCTGCAGTATTTAGTTAATATTGCTTACTACTTAAAATTACATTTGAAATCCAATGAAGACTGTTTTAATTTTTTAAAAATACCTGAAACATTAATTGTTGAGTGTTCCATTGCTAAGTCCCTAAAAGGATTGTACTCCATTGAAATTTGATAAGGTCAATATCTAGAAGGTTTTCAGAGGAGTTCAGAACTAGACAGTATAAGTCTAAGAAAATCATTGCCAATGAAGAAGTCAGAGAGGTTTCTTTGCTCAGTGGTGAGAAAGTGCAAGTTAATATCCCATTGAGTAGTTGAGGAAAAGAGCATGGATGAATTTAAGGAGTAACTAGATGAGGGGAGAAAATAGAAAAATATGTTTGATGTGGTGAGATGTTGGGAGGAAATAGTGAGGACATAGTTCATACTGAGTATAAACACTGACATAGATCTCAGCTGGAGACTCTAAGCAGGTCTGGCAATATCATTTGTTCTATTGTTGATAAATAATGCTGCCAAATCCTTTATCTTTTATCCACATATCCTTTATTACTGTTTAAAAAATGGTGAGTGCCATCTTGAACTGTTGTAGTCAATCTTGTGTAGGTACAGCCATAGTGCTGTTAGAGAGAGAATTGCAGCTAATGGGAATATATTTCCAACTATGGTGAGTGGCTTGGAGGGAAACTTAGAGGTGACAGTATTCCCATTCAGCTGTTGCCCTTATGTTTATAGACATTAAAGATTATGAATTTGGAAGGTGCTATCCAGGAGGTTTAGTAAGCTGTTGCAGCAGAAACTGTAAATGGTGGAAGAGGAAGTGAAAGCTTTTATAAGGTGTCAATAAAACAGACTATTTGTCTTGATTGAATTGAATCTCTTGAGTGTTTAGGAGCTGTACTCATCTGAGGAAATCATGCTCCTGATTTGTGCCTTGTAGGTAGATGATGAACAGACTTTGGAGATTCAGTAAGTGAGTTCCATCCCAGTGAATTCCCAGCCTCTGAACTGTTCTTTCAATAACAGTGTATATGTGACTAGGAGAAAGTGGGGACTGCAGATACCAGAGAGTCAGAGTCAAAAAGTATGGTGCTGGAAAAGCGCAGCTGGTCAGGCAGCATCCGAGGAACAGGAGAGTTGACAATTTGGGCATAAGCCCATTCCTGATGATTCTCCTGCTTCTCGGATGCTGCCTGACCTGCTGTGCTTTTTCAGCACCACACTTTTTGACACAATGTATATGTGGCTAGTCCAGATTAGAGAATTGAAATCTGGGGAATCTGTGATGGTAATGCCATTTATGTCAAGGCAGAATGGTTAGATACTCTATATTGTTGTTTGTCAATTTTGTGGTACAAATATTACAGGTTATTTATCAGGCCAAGCCTGGAACTTGCTCTTTATTTCAATTGTCTCCAGTTTTGCTTGGGCTTCTTGATGTCACAATCAGTCAAATGATACTTTGATATCAAGGGCAGTCACTGCCACCTCATTTCTGCATTTCAGTTCCTACATCCATATTTAGACCAAGACTGAAAGGAGTCCGGTCCAAGTGGCCCTGAAGGTATCCAAACTGAGCATCATTAAATGGGTTATTACTGCGTAGGTGTCACTTAATAGCACTTTGGCACTTTCAATCATTTTGCCAATGATCAGCAGTAGATTGATGGGAATCATTGGACTCAAAACATTAACTTTGTTTTTCTTTCTACAGATGGCCTCTGACCTATTATGTTTCTTCAGCTCTGTTTTTTTTTATTGATAATTGCCTGGGTTTTATTGATCCTATTTTTTGTTGATAAGACATATCTAGGCAGTTTTCCACTTTGTTGGGTAGATGCCAATGTTGTGGTTGTAAAGGAACAGCTTGGATATAGACACAGCTGATTCAGGCCATTGATGAGTTGTTGTCAGGACAAATAGCCTTTGTAAAATACAATCTCTTTAGTGGTTCTTGATATTATGTGGCTTACATTGCACTGGCTGAAGACTGTCATCTGTGATGTTGAGAACCTCAGGAGTAGGTTGAGATGGACACCCACTTTGCCTTCTGTCAGAAGATTGCTGCAAGTACTTCAGCCGTAATGTTTGCGGTAGTCTACTGAGCTCACCCATCATTGATGATGGGGATAGTCGTGGAGCCTTGTCCACCAGTGAGTTGTTTAATAGTCCACAACCAATCATGATTGGAGGCAGCAGGACTGCAGAGTTGATCCATGAATTAGGAGTTAGCTCTCTCTATTGCATGCTTCTTCTGCTGTTTGGCATGCATAAGATCCTGTATTATAGCTTCACCAAGCTGTCACTCATTTTGGTGAATGTTTGGTTTTGGTACGGTCCCCTGCATTCTTTACTGAGGTTGTGTCGATCCTCTATCTCATTGGCAATAATAGATTGAGGGATAGTCTTGGGTCATGATGTTATGGATTGTGTTAGAATACTGTTTCTGTTAATTCCCGTCATGTCTCTTGAATGCCCAGATTTGAGCTGCTAGATCTGCTCTGAACCTGTTTAATATAGTGCACGCCACATGAGGGAGGCTGCACTCAGTGAGATGATGGTTATTGTCTACTCTGTGCAAAGGTCATTCCCATCCTTACTGTCATAGATAGATGCATCTGCAACAGGCAGCTCGGTGAGGGCTAGGTCAAGCACGTTCTTTTTTCCCTCTTACTAGTTCTCTCCTCACCTGTTGCAGACTGAGTCTGGAAATATCCCCTGCAGGGCTCAGTCGGCTGTGGAGAAAGAAGCAGTCCTGAAACATTAGCGTCATTTTTCGACCCGCTGATGTTACTTGACCTGTTGAACATGCCCAGAATTTTTTGTTTTCATTTCAGATGTCCGGCTTTTTTGAACTCACATAGATCTGTCATACAGAATAACCTGTTACTATGTTTGAACAATTGTAAATAATTTAGCCGTCATGATTTTAGTAGAAGAGATGTCCCTGATCTTTTTGAATTTGTTCTACAGCTTTAATTACTCATTTCTGATGGAGATGATAACAGTGCATAAAATGATGCTTAGAGATCTATTGTACTAATGCAGACTTGCATACACATAATGCAAGAGAAATGTATATGAAAAAGAAAATCACTGAAATTAATTTCTGAAAGTAGTTGCAAATTAAATCAGTAAAACTTAAAACTGGTCTGATTTTAATACTTGAGCAGTCTGCTTTGCTTTAATCCCCTAAAGAATTATCATTTAGACTGAAACTGATGATATATAAATACCCACATTTCCACTCATTAAATCCGTATCCTCTGGGGTTCCAGTTCTAATCTGACTCAGTAGTCAGCTGCCCTAAATTGGCTTACCTCATTCAATTTCAATGTAATCCTCAATTTAGGGCAGCTGAGTCCCATCAATTTGCCGACTGAGGAGAAATTATAGTAAGTACTGAATCTTGGGAGTGGGAGAGAGGAGAAATGAGTGAATCCTTTTTTTGTGACTTTTGTAAGCTTTATTTTACCTTTTATCTAGCTTTGTTGCCAGTGTTTGTTTAAATATATGGTGCGACTTGTGTTCTCAAAATGTTGTGGCAGTCATGTTATACGGGATGCACTATTGAAACAAGACTTCACTTGAGTTAACTTATTTCTCACTCAGATGGATCCTTTACCAATAAGTTGCCCTATACCAAACAACTTTATTTCTGGAGCAACAATTTTCAGCCCATAAACTTATTTCAGTCATAAAGCATTGGCAAGCAAAGAAAATGAGAATTATTTGCATTTCTAATTTATTTTCAGTACGCTTCTGAAATTACTACATCATTAGTGATAAAGTCGCACTGAAAAATGTGAACTCTGCTTCAGACCAGAGTTCAAAAAATGGTGGAAAAGACAAAAATAGCACCAATGTGTCTTACAAAGGACATGATTTGATGTTCTTGTGACCACTGCGTGTGAATACTGAAGTGGAATAAGGAGAATGAGAGAAAAGATAGACTCAGGAATATGTAACCTGGGTAAAATGATCAACAAGTTTATCTCAACAGATTTGGCTGCCAGAGTATGGTGGAGAACTAGATTGGGGGCCATGTATGTTGTGGGCAAGTAATTTTATAATTGTGTATTTTTTTAGGAGAGTAAACTGTTGATTGAGGTTAATAAAATCATGAAGGCCATAGGTGGGGTGAATAGCAAAGGTCTGAGCAGGGGAGTTCAAAATTAGAGGGTATATTTTTAGAGAGAGAGGAGAACGATTTAAAAGGGACCTGAGGGGCAATTTTTCTCACAGCAGATGGTTTGCATGTGGAATGAACTGCCAGAGGAGCTGGTAGATGCGGGAACAGTGACAACATTTAAAAGACATTTGGACAGGTACATGAATAAGAGACTTTGGGGGATACCGGCCAAATGCAGTCAACTGGGACTAATTTAGTTTGGGATACTTGGTCAGCATGGATGAGTTAGACTGACGGGTCTACTTCTACTTTTTATGACTCTAGGACTTTATGACAGAGTTCTAGGGTTGTGGGAAATTGGCAGGGAGGTGAAGTTGAGGCCATGATCAAATCAGCAATGAACTTGTTGCGTTGAAAAGCAGGTGTTGAATGACCTACGCACAGGTTTATTTCTTATGTTCAACATTTAAGGCACAGGACCATTTTAGGCATTGCAAAAGTCTGATATTTATTTGGATTTTGCATGTCTGCTAATCAATTTTGCAAAGCCACAATTTTACTGCCTAAAGATTGGTAAATTGCCAGTTTGGCTTATGTACACGGGTGAAATACCCAACAAGAATCCCATGTTGAATGTGGTGGTTATTCTTGTACCCACGGTATGTACATTAGCATCCAGCCTGCTGGCAGATCATCATTTCGGTTGGCAGCAGATATATTAAAACAAAATGTTCCAATACTTCATGACATTGGAATGACCTTGTATCCTGCATGTGGATTATTGGAAACTTTATTTCCATTGTCTCATTTTTCATCCATTGGTGGGAAATGACAGAAGCCTGTAGCAGTACATCCAGGTTAACCATCTTCTGTGCAGGAGACATTGCCAGTCTGACATACTGAAAATGTGCCTTTATAATTTTTCATTTTTGCATTTACAATTTTGCTACATTCTGCAACAGTCATTTCTTGCTCTGCACCTCACCAAGTTGGGGCTACTACACATGACAGCACAAAAAGGCCAATTCTGCCATTAACATAGAAACATTAAAAAAAGGGCAGGAGTAGGCCATTCAGCCGGTACCATATTCAATATGATCATGGCTGATCATGCAATCTCAGTATCCCATTCTTGCTTTCCTCCCTTACCTCTTGATCCCTTAGCTGCAAGGAACATGTCCAGCTTCCTCTTGAATATATCTAATGAACTTGTCCCAACAGCTTTCTGTGAGAGAGAACTCCACAGATTCACAACTCTCTGAGTGAAGAAATTCTTTCTCATCCCAGTCCTCAATGGCTTACGCCTTATTCTTAGACTGTGACTCCTAGTTCTGGACTTCTCCAACATCAGGAACATTCTTCCTGCCCTTAGTCTGTCCAGTTCCATCAGGATTTAAATGGTCCTATGAGATCCCACTTCAGTCTTCTAAATTCCAGCAAACACAAGCCCAGTCTTTCCTCATATGTCTGTCCTGCCATCCTGGGAATCAGTCTAGTGAACTTTCACTGGACTCCCTCAATAACAAGAATGTCCTCCTTCAGCCTCGCAGACCAAAACTGCATATAATACTCAAGGTGTGGTCTCACCAAAGCCCTCTATAATTACAGCAAGACTTCTTTACTCCGATACTCAAATCTTCTTGCTACAAAGGCAGCATGCCATTAGCTTTCCTATCAAGGTGAAATTTTGACTCCATCCCTGATTTAAGCATTGGTTCAGTGGAGCACTCTCACCTCAAGATCATGAAGCCACAAACTGGAAGCTAGGTTTTTGGAAAAGTACAAATGCTGCTGCATGAGGTGGGCTGCTCTACTTCAGATCAGAACAGTGTATCATTCCTGGAAACTGGATCTCGGGATCAACAGAAGGCAGCAATGTTAAGAAATTTCTTTGGTGTGATTTTGATATATATGCCTTGAAAATGTGATACATAGCGAACAATCAGTGTGCTGTCAAACAGGCTTTTTCAGGATAAGCCAATATCCAATAAGCAGAAATATGAATGACCGTCTCTGATGCTTTTTTCAGTAGTCAGCAAGGAGCCATCCCACTTATCCTAGTTGACAGTGGGAAGACTGGAACCAAGAGTGAATTTGATACTGGATCAATGCTTGTTACCAGTGAGAAATATCCGGTTAGAAAACACAGTCCAAAGATTGCAGGTTGGTAGATTGGTCTTGGTAAATCCCCATAGTATGTAGGGATGTTCAGGCTGGGTGGGTTAGCCATGGTAAACACAAATTTATGAGGATAGGTTGGGATACGCTGGTGTTTTTGGGCCACATGACTTTTTTTTCGCACTGTAGGGATTTTGTAATTCTATAAGGTAAAAACAATGACTGCAGATGCTGGAAACCAGATTCTGGATCAGTGGTGCTGGAAGAGCACAGCAATTCAGGCAGCATCCTACGAGCAGCAAAATCTTAGTACAGAGTGGGTCCTTTGCAATTCTGAGAGAGTGTGGCCCTCAGCTGAGGCAGGGCAGACTGTAGAGAGGTTAGATGCCGGCGCATTGCTGCAAGCATGGAGCGGAGGATCTTGAAGGAGAACTGTTGCTGATGTTTTTGAATCTGTAGTCTGTACTGTTTGTCCTGTTCGGGTCCGGACTCTGCTGGTTTAAAGGTGGTCCGGAGTCCGTGTGGGATGAGTTGGTTACGGAGTCAGGTACTGAGGAAGCAAATGTGGCTGTGATAGCGAGTTTGTTTCACGACATTGTTGAAGAGCTTCAGGGCAGAGGAAATGACCTGGGAGTTGCAGTGGGAGAGGGACTCCCTGAGATTCTTGTAGAGAGAGGAGGAAAACTTCTTCAAGGCAGGCATCCTTGCAAGAGGATTCGCAGTAGGGTTAAAATCAACGAGGTAAAAACAATGACTGCAGATGCTGGAAACCAGATTCTGGAACAGTAGTGCTGGAAGAGCACAGCAATTCAGGCAGCATCCGACAAGCAGCAAAATCAAAAATATGGAACGCTTCACGAATTCTTCTGTAAATTCTATGATTAGTTCCCTATGGAAAATTGACAATATTGAAAGCAGTCCTGTTATTTTTTGAGGAGAGATATATTAATATCATAACAGGCAGCGGAATGAACATGCTTGATGATTGAGGTAAAATATTTAACAGGGTGTGTTGTTCACAGTAAGATTCAACTACAGATACTTTCAAATATTAGAAACTGTGCTTTGGACACTTTGGCAAGTTCATGTATTAAAAATCCTTTTCCCAGGCGTCTTTGTTGCTGAGGTGGAAGAAGGGATACAAATTTGGTTTACAACTTGACTCAATTTTATTAACAAAATATTGCCCTCTAAAACACTACAGTGTTTTCAAACTTCCAACAATATTTACTTTTTATCTAGCTCTATCTGTCTGAGAGGATGTAACTGGGAATGATCCACATGTTTGAGTTTAGTCGTTAAAATTTCCTTCGCCTCCAATGTAGTGTTGGCTCTCTCCCACAAAACAGGGTCTCACAGGTCCGGGTGGATCTTCTCCTGGGTTTTCTGCCACATGTCTTGGTTGAGTGTCCACTAACTGTGTGGAATCTAGGTATGTTCTATTGCCCCCTTGCCCCTGACCTTCCAGAATGGTCAAAGGCCATAGAACAATGAGGTCATGAGCTGGATTTAAATCATCCAGTGGGCCCCTTCACTGTTGCCATGCTGGAAGGTGTAAAGTACACATATTTAGACAGTCAAGGTGCCAAAATGTCTGATTCACACTTCTCCAATTCAATGTACAACCTTTGGGTTGTTTGTAACTGGTTCCCTTGAACTGGTTCCCCTGAAACCTTTGTAACCCCTTTGGTCTGGGTTTCTACCATTCTCTGTAACTGATAACTTTGGCTGCTGTTTAATTTAGTTTGGCCAATTTTCTGTCAGATCTGATTTCTCCACCTTGAATTGGATCAATTTAAAACAGCCAATTGTAGACCCATAGTCACTTGGCTACATTGCTCTTCAGAGACGTCATTTCACACCTATGGAGTAGGTGGGATTTGAAGCCAGGACGCATGGTTTAAGCGGTAGAGACATTACCGCTGTGCAATAACAGCCCAATGGGTTGAGCTATATATATTTGTTCATTCACCCAACTTGTCCAAATCACACAGAATCACCTCTGCCTCATTCTAATTGCAAGAGGATAGAAAGCCTCAAGTACAAGAAGAAAAAGTCGAGCTGGGTGGTGGGCTACCTGACCTTCGTCTCTTGACTTTTGAGCACTTTCCTAGGAAAATGGTTAGAACTGTGAAAGGCAAAACCAAGAACTGTGGATACTGGAAATCTGAAACAAGTAGGAAGAATAATTGGACCCAAAATGTTGGTTCTGCTGTCTCTCCAGACATGCAGCAATTTCTGTTTTTGTTTCAGTCATGAAGACATTGAGTAACAAATTGGGAAACAGATGAATGTCCAACACCAATTCACCTTTCACTAGAAGAAGAGAATCCAGGCCCTTTTGAATAGAAAATTATGATACAGGCCACTGGCATGCTTCCTTTATACAAGGCATTAGTGAGACTGCATCTCGAATACTGCGGGCAGTTTCAGTCTTCTTGTTTAAGGAGGAACGTAAAGCATTGAACATGGTTCAGACGAGATTTACAATTTTGATCCTGGAATTAGAAGATTGCATATGAGGAAAGGTTGGGCTTGCTTCCACTGGACTTTAAAAGTGTAAGCAGTGACTTGATTTATAAGTTCTGACAAGACGGCTATGGAAAGGGTATTTCTGCATATTATTGAGTTCAGAGATGAAGGGCAATGTTTAAGATTAAGGGTCCTTCTTTTAGAACAGAGATGAGGCAAATCTCTTTCTCTGAGAGCTATACAAATTTGGAATTCTGCCTAATAAGACAGTGGTCAATGAATATTTTTAAAGCAGAGATAGCTGGTTTCTTGTTTGGCAAAAGAATCAAAGAATAGATAGCAATGTGAAATTCAAAGCACAAACAGATCAGCCATGATCTTATTGAACAGCAGAGAAGGCTCAACGAGCTGAATGGCCTTCATCTGCTACTAATTGTGTGTTCATATGCAGAACGAATTTCCCTGCCGGGAAAATTGTTTCCAGCATCTGAATTAGCAGCTGAAAATCAGGCTGCTGTCATGACTGGGTTGAAGGAAAAAAACATTCAGAATTCAAAAATATCTGAGCTAACCAGTAAGTAAAAATAACGGAGCAATTAAAATCACCTTAATTCCTGCCATCTTGCTATTATATCTGGAGTTCCCCAAGGATTTTAATATTAGCTACCTGATTTCCATCCTCTGCGGTTTCCACATTGTAGCATACTCTGCCATTCATTCAGATCATTGCTGATTTGTGACCCAGCTCCTAAATGCATCTTGACACCATTAACTGTAGACACGGGGGTCAGCGTCAATGATGACACTAGCTACATCTCTCCACCAACTCTCTTGGTCTGACCACTAACCACCTAGTGTTGTCAATTTGCTTTTCAAGTTGTCAATTAGTCATTTTCCTTCAATTAACCTTGAGAGAACAAATGGTCATTTACCTTAAATTCTGGGCACCTAATATTCTGGCACCAAGGTACCATTTCAGAACTTAAATGGTGTCTGCTCCACGCATGCAGTTGTGCTATGCCAAGTATCAGTTGCTATCTTGGTGAGACTGTTAGCCTGAGTGTATCAAAAGTATGGAGAACAGCCAGATCATTACACACGACATGTACTTTGACACAAATGTTGCCATTTTCAAAGTTACATTCCAGCTAACACCTAATTCTACAGAAATTATAGAAATATTACACCACATAAATAGGCTGTTCAACCCCTCTGTCTATGCTAGATGAATTAGCTAGCCACTTATTCGAATCCTACTTTCCAGCACCTGATCCATAGCCTTGCAGATGTCACAAAGCTAGTCCTTTGTTTTTTTCCTAAAGCTGTTCCTTGGCTCAAGGAGACTCTGTCCTTGATTTTTTTTTTTAGATGGGCAAGAAACAGGGCTGGGCTCTGGTCAGTCTGATTTGGTACAGAGATGAAAAAAGATTTTGAGAGGCCTTTTGTTTATATGTAAGTAGATGAGAATTCAGGCCAAAGTGGTCATGTTTTAGAAGTGACATGTAGAATGAAAGTGGAGTGGTCAGCTCTTTAGCTGGGCTGAGCAGTTTTAGTTCAGTCTTGAACTGTAAAGTTCAACAGGCAGCTATGTGGAAACTCTCTCTCCTTTCTGCCCTTCAACTTCAACCTGTAAGCATGTTCCATTTTATGTTTTTTAAAGGGAGTTTGCTTATTGGGACTGTTGTGTATATTCGGAACGGCATAATTAAGTCTAGTTTGGATAGACTGAGTTCTGTAGCGGTTCTTTATTCTGTTCTTTGTGTTTCATTGTGTAATTTTGTGAATAAAGTTTTGTCTGTTTTAAAATCTAATAGTCAACCTAGCTAACTTAGTCCGGTAATTTTCACTGTACATTTACCAAAACAAATTGCAAAGTTATGGTCTGGGCTGCCTGCTTAAGAATGTTTTGAGTGGTCTGGCCTAGTCCATAATACAGATTACAACATTTCATGCACAAATCCAGATTACTTTTAAATGAATTGAAGGCTTCCGATTCTGCCACCCAACTTGGCAATGAATTCCAGACACCCACTACCCTCAGGTTGAAGAAGCTTTTCCTCATGTTCCCTCTAATCCTTCTGTCAATTATCATAAAGCTGTGCTCCCTGGAAATTGACCCTTCACAAGGGGTAGCAGGTCTTTTCTGTCCAACCTCCTAATTTTTTTGTACACCTCAATCAAGTCATCCCTCAGCTTCCTCTTTTCTCAAGAACACAACTCTAACCTTTCCTCAAAGCTGCAATTTTCAAACCCTGACAACATTCTTTTAAGTTCCTCTATACTATCTCTAGAGCAACAATGTCTTTCCTATAGTGTGGTGACCAAAACTGAACTTAGCTCCATTGGCCTAGCCAATGTCTTGTTCCAAAGTTATATCCCTGTTTTTGCGTTCAGTACTTTGCTCAGTAAAAGAAAGCATCCTATCTGCCTGATTTAGCTCCTTACCACCCATCCTGCTACCTTCAGCGACCTGTGAATATGCACTCCAAGGCCTCTCACTTCATCTATCTCTCTCAATACATTCCCATTTATTATGTACTCCTTTGGTTCATTTACCCACACTAAATGCTTAACCTTGTACTTTTGCATAGAATCCCTCCAGTCTGGAAACATGCCATTTGGCCCATCAAATACACAGCAAACATCCAAAGAGCATCCCACCCAGACCAACATCCCCATCCCTGTAACACTGCACTTCCCATGGCTAATCCACCTAACCTAACCATCCTTGGACACTATGGGCAATTTAGCATGGTCAATCCATGCACATCTTTGGACTGTGGGAGGAAACTGAAGCATTTGGAGGGAACCCATGCAGACATGGGGAGAATGTGTAAACTCCACACACACACAGTTGCCTGAGGATGAAATCAAACCCAGGTTCCTGGCACTGTGTGGCAGCAGTGCAAACCACTGAGCTACCATGCTGCTACAGACTGAATTCCATTTCTGCCTTTTCTCCCACTTAACCATTGACATCATCCTGCTATTGACAATTATCCTCTTTGCTACCAACTATCTGGTTAATTCTTGTGTTGTTTGCAAATTCCTCAATCGTGCCTCCGGCATTTAAGCATAAATCATTAGCACATCCAACAAAGAGCAAGAGACCCAACATTGAGCCCTGAGAAACCCCAGTGTCTTTTTGCAAAAATGATTTATTAACTATTATCTTTTGTTTTCTGTCACTGAGTCCATTTTTGACTCAACTCATGACATTCCCCTATATCCCATGGGTTTTAATTTTACCGTGCCAAATGCCTTACCAAACAATGTCCACTGAATTATCATCCTTATTTCTTCTTCAAACAATTCAATGAAGTTAGTAAGATGTGACCTTCTCCTAACCAAGCACAGTTGAACAAGCATCCAGTCTTAGGAAGAACCACTGACCAGTGCTATTTATAAAGGATATCTATTAATTTCTATTGGCTCAATTGGATCAGAGAGTTCATGCCTCTTGACCCTCTTCTGTGATGTGTCATTTGATTTGTATTGGGTCATTTGAAGTTCTGTAACTGGGTATTCAAACAGTCTCCTGCGGAATTTAAAGTGGGAATGGTCAAACTCCAATGCCATTTTAAGCACAAGATTTTTTTTACATTTAAGTAAACATCATTTGGTTGATCAACCTATTCCCATTTTGTTGTCACTCTAATCCACATATTTGACAATTAACCAAAAAGAAAACCTTTTTTTATTGTTTTGCTTTTCCTTTCATTTAGTCCAGTTCAGACTGTGTTTCCTCTGGTTTTAACTTCCTCTATTGCCCCCTACTTTTCTAACTGTGCAAGAGTCACCCTTTTGTGACTTATGTGATTTCTCTTGTGATGACAGGCCATTAAACATCTCCATTAGTTCTTTAGGGGGAAAACTTTTGTTAAGATGCTCACTCACATATTATTTTAAAGTGTCTAAAAGCAAATTGTCTGTCAGTTATTGTAATGTTCTCTGGAGAAGAATGTCAGAATCACAGGTCAGTGCATTGTTTTAATGAATTTGTACCTTTTATCCTCAGTAATTAACAATTGTCTTTGATAGGCAGTGTTATGAGTTCGTTCAAGCCCCAGAGAATGCTTTCGGAGGAATGGAGGAGAAGATCTGTTCCAGTGCTGTGCCATAGGCATTAAGTGTTTACATCAACACCAATCTGTCAAATTGATTACTCAGTGCATCCAAGAAGAGCAGTTCACTGACTCGGGACTTTGGTCCAAATTGGCTGACAGGTTCTGGTTCGATTCCTTTCTCGCACCTCAAACTTTTAACCACTTAAATGCAAGTGTTGAATATGTTAATTATACTTGTCGATGAATGCATGAACATTTATTTAAGTTTTTAATGGTGGTTGCATAAGCTGTTTGAACATCCACAACTTTTTTTTTTGTTCATTCACAGGATAAGGGTGTTGCTGGTTAGGATTGCCTGTCCCCAATTGCCTAGAAGGCAATTGAGAGCCAACCACATTCCCGTGGGTCTGGAGTCACATGAAAGCCAGACCAATTAAGGATGGCAGTTTCCTTCTGTAAAGGGTATTAGTGAACTAGATAGGCTTTTTTCAACAGCTGACAATAGGCTCATGGTCATTACTTGACTTTTAATTCCAGATTTTTATTGAATTCAAATTCCACTGTCTATCATGGCAAGATATGGACCCAGGTCTCCAGAAAGTTCCTCTGGATTAACAGTCCAGCAATAATACCAGTAGGCCATTACCTCCCTTTATGATATTATACAACTATTCCTATTCATGTATTATTACTTTTAGACACTAAGTGGTTATCCTCGATTTGTTACAGTTCTAGACAGGACACTCCAAATTATGAAGCTCCAGCCTGAGGAGGGATAAAATGGCTCCCCTTCTTTATTTACCCATATCCCAAGTTTACGTAAGAAAAGATCCCTTCTCTTGCGTATACCTTTTCTACCAGATCAAAATAATATAAAAAGAGTCAATTTAAGTAGGCTTTATTGAATTAACACAAAATTAACATAAAAACCAAAAGAACCGAGTACAGGAGTTGGGAGGTCATGTTGCGGCTGAAGAGGACATTGGTTAGGTCACTGTTGGAATATTGCATGCGATCCTGGTCTCCCTCCTATTGGAAGGATGTTGTGAAACTTGAACGGGTTCAGAAAAGATTTATAAGGATGTTGCCAGGGTTGGAGGATTTGAGCAACAGAGAGGGGCTGAATAGGCTAGGGCTGTTTTCCCTGGAGCGTTGGAGGGTGACCTTACAGAGGTTTTTAAAATCATGAGGTACATTGATAGCGTAAATAGACAAGGCCTTTTCCCAGGGGTGAGGTAGTCCAGAACTAGACAGCATGGGTTTGGAGTGAGAGAGGAAAAATTTAAAAGGGACATAAGGGACAACTGTTTCACACAGAGGGTAGTGCTTATATGGAATGAGCTACCAGAGGAAGTGGTGAAGGCTGGTACAGTTACAGCATTTAAAAGGCATTTGGATGAGTATATAAATAGGAAGGCTTTAGAGGGATATGGGTCAAGTGCTGGCAAATGGGACTAGATTAGTTTAGGATATCTGGTTGGCATGGATGAAGGGTATATTCCATGCTGTATATCTCTATGACTGCAGATGCTGTAAATCAGAAACACAAACAGATGTTACTGAAAAAGCTTAGCAAGTCTGGCAGCATGTGTGAAGAGAAATTGGAGCTAATATTTCAGGTCTGGTTCTGAGGAATGGTCACCAGACGTGAAATGTTAACTCTGATTTTATCGGCCAGACCCAATAAAAGTAATATGTAGAGAGAAAGCAGAATCAACATTTTTGGTCCTGAAAAAGGACTGGAAACAGTTGATTCTGTTTTCTGTCCATAGATGCTGCCAGCCCTCCTGAGTTTTTCCAACAATTTCTGTTTTTGTTTCCATTAACACTATATGCATAAAGAAATGCTCACAAACACACATGCACAAAAATTAGAAAAAAGGCTTGAATCCAAAAAGTAAAAGTTTGAAAAATAATATTTAGTCTTGGAATTGTTCACTAACCGTAGATAGTTGAACATAGCAGCTGTTGCAGTGAAGGCCACCAGTTTGTTGATACCAGTCGTTAAACAGATTCATGAACCTTAATTTCACAAATCATTGAGATTTTGCAGTTCTGATTTTTTTCACAGGTTTGCAACCCCAGTCAAACACCAGGGGCCCATCATCAATTCCACCTGCAGGTGACTGGCTGTGTGGAGTTTGTATATTCTCCCTGTGTCTGCATGGGTACACTTTGGGTGCTCTGGTTTCCTCCCGCAGTCCAAAGATGTGCAGGTTAGATGGATTGGTGATGTTAAATTGCCCATAGTGTCAGAGATGTGCAGGTTACTTTGGTTAGCCATGGGAAATACAGAGATTGTGGGGTGGGATGCTCTTTGGAGGGGTGGTATGGACTTGATGGGCTGAATGGCCTGCTTCCATACCATCGGGATTCCATTCCTGATACTGGAGTGTGAGTACCTTTACTGACAACACAGGGGTGTCTGGGGAACAGGCCTTCAAATGTGATCTTCACAGCCTGTCAACACCTGAACTCAGGCTGGTATACATGAAAGTGCTTGGTCCCACTAGGACACTCCAGTAGAGATGAAACAGACTTTTTTTTTAAACCTAATCCTTGTGCACTCTTTAAAGGGAAAAGAAAAATGCTTGCTGGTTGGAACATATTGAACAAGAAGTGGCTTGCTGTTTAGCAGGGAGTCAATGCTCCTTGTAATCCTTGCAGTCACAATAGAACACTGTCCTGTCTGCTTTGACTTGCTTTTGCCCCTGACCCCTTTAACAGCTACGGGAGTTTCATTCTGTGGATCTCTCTCCAAAGCCAGTCACTTAATTTGTATCCACAGCCAGTACTGGTTACTTCCGTCTTCTTTTGAAAAACATATCTTGAAATTAGAAGTTAAAAATATTTACAGTAATTTGGGTTACTTGTCCATTATTATACTAGGGCTGCACCATATAGGAGTTTAAGTGACATGTGGGATGTGTGGCAGAATTTTAAAATTTACTCACAGAATGTGGGTGCTGCTGGTTGGGCCAGCAATATCTGCCTGTCCCTAGTTGCCATGAGAAGGTGGTGGTGAAATATATTCTTGAATTGCTGCAGTTTCCATGCTGCGGGTAGACCCACAATACTCTTTGGGCCATTTCATCTCTTTGTTGATTTCTATAATGGACGGCCATTTCAGAGGGCAGTTGAAGGTTAGCTGCATCTGTGGGGATGTACCTAAATCTCTGACTACCTGCATACCAGAATATCTGAACTATTGGAAAGCTTCTGGATGAGCAAGATAACTCAGAGAGGGACTTGTTGATTTCTATGCTGAAATGTGCATGTCCAGCTACCCCTAATGCTGACAGATGTGCACTTTAGTACTAACAAGTGCAGTTACCCTTCCCATGCTTTCTACTGCAATTTTGGCCCCTTCTATTTATCCAAGTCCTCTAGATGTCCTTAACAGTATTCACCTTGTTATCCTTGACTCTTACTAGATTAGTTGTGCAAATTTTGTTCTGTCAGGGGTGACCTTCAGAAGACAGCTCTTCTCCCCCTAGTTGAGATAAACATAAGTTTCAGTGTAGCATCAATGAATCTGACATTTGCAGGAACATGGTATAGGAACTTGGAAGTTGTACTGAAGATGAAAATGCAGCTGCTAAAAACGCAGCTGGAGCCCTTTAAATTTCTCCCTCAAGGGTGTAATTTATTCACATTCAAAACCCAAGTATCAAGAGTAACTAGCCATGTAAAATTCCAGCAGTGGAAGGATCCACATTGCATACCATTCACATGCAGTTTGCAACCGTTCGGTAATTTCTACCCTTCGATATTAACTTTTTTTGGTATGATGTTGGACTGCGACTGATACCTGCGAATAAGTACCTCAGACAATTACAGCTCCTTCAGGAGAAGAGATGGGATATTTAATTAGGGGAAATAAAGAGTAGCTAACATCGTTAAAAAGCATAGATCATACTGAACTCTATGGTTTAGAAAATAAAGCGCTTCCATACATTCTTCCTAACACACTTTTTTGGAACTGTACTGAGAAGATTTAAAAGAAATACATTAAAAATTCTGGTTTAGAATATGGAAGGAATTAAACCTACATTTGCAAAAGCAATTTCCCATATTCTACAAGGATCAAGGCAACGTTCATTATATGCAGACAGGAAAAACATAACCTTGATCTTCCTCGTTGTAATTAGCAATAATATGGTCCAGCAAAGAGAATGGGGCTGATTTTATACTGAATGGTGCCCTATTATACTTATATCTGGAATGCATTGCAAAGCGAAAAGGGGCAGACAGCCAGTTCTCTAGGCCTCTGCCTGCTTGCACTTAATGTGCACTTCTAGCTACTGGTCGGGTGGGGACCACTCCACGGTATCTGAAACAGATGTTGCTATTTAAATTTTATTTTAATTATGTCATTGTAGCCTCTGTGTTGGTTTCCTTTATTTCCGCTGAGTGCTCGTCATGTGCAGGCTGCTCCTAAATAAACCAAATAGTCAGGTTCTCCCTGCTATATTTCAAGTCCTAGATATTAAAGAGACAAGCAACAACTAAAAAGCAGAAGAAGAAATCAAGTTATGCTCACTGACACAACTTGTATAGCGGGGCTCCTCTTAGGTCAGATTTTCCATGACCAGACTTAGCACAAAACTCCCCCTTGGCCTGCACTTTGACATGGTGCATGTTGAAGAAAAAGGAAGAAAGAAAGAAAATTTGGGTATCAGCGAAGTTGCAAAATATTGCAAGGTATTTAGAGCACAGAAACCATGCCATGTGGCCTGAGAAGTCTCTGTCAGTATTTATGCTCCACACAAAGTTCTGACCACCACTGTTTATTTAATCCTATCAAAATATCTTCCATTTCTTTCTCCCTCATGCATGTATCTCCCTTCCACTTAAATGCACGTATATTATTTACCTCAGTTACTCTCTGTGGCAAGGAGTTCCATGTTTTAATCACTGGTTAGGCACCCTGACAGAAGGCCTTTCAGCATTATCTTGGGGCTCAACCTGAAAGATGAGAAATGTCTTCAGAGGCTTTGATCCAAGACAGGTAGTTAGACAGCTGTGCACTGTACTTCAGGAAAACCTGCAGCTATACTCATGGGCAAGTAACTGCACTGCCTGTGTCAGGAACTTCATTTCCTCAGACTTTTTCCAGAGGATACATTCGGTGAGTATGAAGGTACTAATCATGCCTTGTTAACAGTGGTTTGAGTTTTGTATTTTATCTACCTGCTTCTTTAATAAACTTATTGTGATTTCTATTTAGCTATCATGCACAGACATGTGAACACCATAGGTCAACTTACTTACAATCTCAGTTTGATCTTTGAAAGCCTACCAAGGATAAAACAATAATCCCCATTGCACCCCAGTACAACCCCCAGTATAACTCACTCCTTGTGCATTCAATTTTCTCAGTGATGATACTATGCCTTACTATGTTCTGTCCTGTTTCTCTTGCAAAGGAGTGCTGTCACAGTGGTGTCAAAATGTCTCCTTCAGATAAGCTGTTTACCAACAGCCTAACATTCTCCCTGGGTTTTTTTTTTAAAGTATAAGAATCACAGGGTCAGACTCACACAGATCCAAAAGGATTCTGATGAAGAATCCTCTGATGAAAAGTCATCTAGATTTGAAATGTTAGCTTGCTCTCTTTCCATGGATGCTGTCTGACCCATTGTGATCTCCAGCATTTGCTGTTTTCAGTACAGATTCCAGCATCTGCAGGAATTTGCTCCAAAATAGTTGTGGTTTTGCTTTCAGTTAGTTTGTGGGTTTTGATGGCTGCTGGATCTGAAAGCATAAGTTTACTGTTGCTAGGGTGAAGTCTTAGACAGAGGTATCCTCTTAAGAAATCAAACAGGCAGATTGTTTCTTTTGAATATTCTTTCTACTGAACTGGAAAGAGACAGCCCGTGAGACTAATAACTGTGTTGCTGAATTACCTTTCCCAAGGGTATATTTGTGGCCATGTAGGCAGTTTGTGCTGCCTATAATGGAACAATTGATAAATAATGGTAAAACAATGTATTATCTTTTGAAGTATTTCCACAGAGTAAAGTCATGTCAATTCTTCACTTTGTTGTATTTTAATTTTGTTGTCAGAATAAAGTATGTTTAATTAAAGCTTAGTGGTTGACAAATTGAATCATATCTGGAACACAGCATCTTTTAAAAAATGTACATGTTGGCGTTAGGCTATCTCCATAATATACTTGGGGTATCTGGTCTTGGTCATAACAGTAAAATCTGTCAGTCCTTCCCTAGCAGAAATCAATGCTATTGTAAATCCTCACTTTGATTAAGAACCACTATACATATATTTTACTAAGAATAATGTTGCTTCTGAAGTCTCACACCTATACTAATCTGACCATTAGGATGTCATTCCTGTTACAGAATCCCTACAGTGCAGAAAGAGGCTATTTGGCCCATTCAGTCTGCACCAACTACAGTCATAGAGGATTCAATTGTAAGAGGTGTAGATAGACAGTTCTGCGGTCGAAAACGAAAGGTATGTTGCCTCCTAGTTGCACAGGTCAGGGATGTCGCAAATCGGCTGCAGAGCATTCTCAAGGTGGAGTGTGAACAGCCAGTTATCGTGGTGCATATAGGCACAAACAATATAGGTAAAAAAACAAGGGGTGAGGTCCTACAAGCAGAATTTAGGGACTTAGGAGCCAAGTTAAAAAGAATGACCACAGAGGTTGTAATCTCAGGATTGCTACCAGTGCCACACGCTAGTCAGAGTAGGAATGATAGAATAAGAAGGATGAGTGTATGGCTTGAGAGATAGTGCAGAAGGAGGGGTTCAGATGTTTGGGACATTGGGACCATTTCTGGGGGAGATGGGTCTATTACAAATTGGACACTCTCCACTTGGCCAGACTGAAACCAATGTCCTTGTGGGTGTTTTTGCTAATGCTGTTGGGGACAGTTTAAACTAATGTGGCAGGGAGTTGGGAATCAAATGAGTGTAGAAGACAATAAGGAAGCAGTAACTAAAGCCTGGAAGGAACTAGATAATGAAGTCAGTGTGACTAAGGGCAATAGGAGGGAGGGAGCAGAGGATGAATGCAAAGGGACTGGTAGTCTGAGGTGCATTTGTTTTAATGCAAGGAGTGTAGGAGGTAAGGTAGATGAACTTAGGGCTTGGATTAGTATCTCGGAGTATGATGTTATTGCTATTACTGAGACTTTTGGTTGAGGGAAGGGCATGATTGGCAGCTAAACATCCCAGGATATCGATGCTTCAGGCAGGATAGAGTAGGAAGTAGTGGGGAGTTGCATTACTGGTCAAAGAGGATATCACAGTTATGCTGAAGGAGGGCAGTGTGGAAGACTTGAGCAGAGAGGCAATATGGGCAGAGCTCAGAAATAGGAAGAGTTCGGTAACAATATTGGGGCTGTATTACAGGCCTCCCAACAGTGAACTGAGATAGAGGTACAAATATGTGAACAGATTATGGAAAGATGTAGGAGCAAAAGGTTGGTGTATGATAGGAGATATTAATTTTCCCAACATTGACTGGGATTCACATAATGTTAGAGGTCTAGATGGAGCAGAATTTGTAAGGAGCATCCAGGAGGGTTTTCTAGAGCAGTATGTAAATAGTCCAACTCAGGAAGGGGCCATACTGGACCTGGTATTGGGAAATGAGCCTGGCTTGGTGATTGATGTTTTAGTTGGAGATTACTTTGGGAATAGTGATCACAAGTTTTAGAATACTCATGGACAGAGACAAGAGTGGTCCAAAAGGAAGAGTGCTAAATTGGAGGAAGGCCAACTGTACCAAAATTCGGCAGGAGCTGGAGAATGTAGATTGGGAGCAGCTGTTTGAAGGTAAATCCATATTTGATATGTGGGAGGCTTTTAAAAGAGGTTGATTAGAGCTCAGGAGAGGTATATTCCTATGAAAATGATGGATTGAAATGGCAAGATTAGGGAACCATAGATGACAGGTGAAATTGTGAGACTAGCTAAGAGGAAAAAGGATGCATACATAAGGTCTTGGCGACTGAAGACAGATAAAACTTTGGAAAAATATCAGGAATGTAGGACCAATTTGAAATGAGGAATTAACAGGGCTAAAAGGGGTCATGAGATATCGTTAGCAAACAGGGTTAAGGAAAATCCCAAAGCCTCTTTTCATATATAAGAAGCAGAAGGGTAACTAGAGAAAGGGTTGGCCCACCCATGGATAAAGGAGGAACGTTATGCGT
>NC_057710.1:38742655-38743560 GCF_004010195.1 Chiloscyllium plagiosum
GACAGGAATGATAGTGTAACTTAAGATGTATCTAGACAGATACATGAATGAGCAGAGAGCAAAGGGATACAAATCTTTAGAAATAGGCAGCAGGTTTAGATAGAGAATCTGGATTGCCGAAGGAGGGCGGAAAGGCCTGTTCCTGTGCTGTAATTTTCGTTGTTCTTTGTTCTTGACTCTCTGACTAGCATCCTAGCCAGACTCCGCCCATTCCAATAACCCTATATCTTACCGTAGCTAACTCACATAACCTGCACATCCCTGGACACTACAGGGAAATATGGCATGGTCAATCCACCTAACCTGCACATCTTTGGATTATGGAAGGAAATTAAAGCATCCATTGGAAACCCACACTGACACAGGGAGATACTGTGTTAAACTCCACACAGTCACCTCAAGATTAGAATTGAACTTGGGTCCCTGCTGCTGAGAGGAGCTGAAAATGTCTTGCTGGAAGAGCGCAGCAGGTCAGGTAGCATCCAAGGAGCAGGAGAATCGACGTTTCACGCATGAGCCTTTCTTCAGGAAGGGCTGAGAGACAACAGCGCTTACCTCTGACTCACCATACCAACCCAGTACCTAAAGGTTTGCATGTGGGAGTCAAAAAATATCCAAGGAAAGAGGTGTCAAGTACATAATTAATATTAATATGGTTTATTGAGAAGTAACAGTTTAAATATAATGCATAAATTAAATAGATGGAAAAAATGTACAGCTCACGATAGGTCAGAAAAGTTTACTGATCTCAAAGGGCAGGTCGAAGTCGACACAAAATAAACATTGATGTCTGTGACTAATGTTTAGATCAGAGTGGTGCTGGAAAAGCACAGCAGGTCAGGCAGCATCCGAGGAGCAGGAAAATCGACATTTCGGGCAAAAGCCCTTCATCCGGGAACTCTGGT